>NC_056578.1:8299088-8469088 GCF_018340385.1 Cyprinus carpio | reverse complement strand
CCAGCCCACAGCTAGTGTTCAGCCACTGGGAGGTAAATGAATGAATGAATGAATGAATGAATGAATTATTGTGGTTGCACAATGATTCCTGTAGCTTTTATGTCTAGACTCCCCTGTCCAACTAAAGTCAATTTGACACACTCAATATATAGATTTTAAAAACTGTCAACTGATCCATCAGAAATGGTTTCCACCTTAGTTGTCAGTATCTGCAAAATCCAATATCCCTTGACCTCTTTAATAATTAATGAAGGAATGAATGCATAAACAAGTTTATGAATGTGTAGAAATTTAATAAATGATTAAGCAAATGAATGAGTATAAATGATGAATGAATGAATAATGAACAAATTAGTAAACAAATAACTGCAGCAATTGAAGAATAAATGAATGAGTTAATTAACAGACAAATAAGAGAACTAATAAATGAATGTATGAATACTGAATGAATGTGCTAATGAATCAGTGTGAATGAATGAACAAACAATATGCTTGTTTGCATTATATTTCATATATGCTTCATATTGCTTCGTATTTCATCTGCTTTCTATTTTTGTGGAAATATTTTTTGATGAATAGAATAAAAAATCAATTAAAATTTCAAAAAAAATCTTGCTGACACCAAACTTTTGAACAGTAGCGTATGAATGAACAAACAACAGCAAACTGATGAATGGATGAGATGTTTGTCCTTTGCTCTTTGACTAGGTAAACATGTGTTCAGTTATCTCACCATCAGTCAGTGCTTTCTTTTGTGCACAGTGTTAGTTTACTGGACCAGACAGGACGTACACCGCAAAGATACTGAACCCAGTGCCAGACATTCATATCCATACAGACACCTGATAATATGTGATTATACGTGGCTGGAAAACTCTATGGGCAGGCCAATATATCTGATCCATTCATATTGATCTGATGTCAAACGTCAGTACTGCTGATCTGGCAAAAGTGTGTTTACCTTGAGAGTGTTGAGCAGTCAGCGAATGAGTCGTGTGTGTGTGACTGTGAACCCAGAGAGCGCGCTGGATTGATCTGTGCATTACAGACATGAGGCAGAGACACGTACACGGTGTAGTGCTGGAGCACTTTTAGTGATGCTCAACCATCAGGGCTGAGCGGCATTCAGAGTTGAAATGACAATTAATTGAAATTCAAATAAATTCATGTAACTAATTGGATGGATGGATGGATGGATGGATGGATGGAACGAACGAACGATAGATAGATAGATAGATAGATAGATAGATAGATAGATAGATGTTGCTAATAGTGTGAGCTGAATGAGTGAATCAGGTGTTATTCTTTGTAAATCTTCACTGATCCTTTAACTCAATGGTGTGGAGGCGTTCAGTCAAGTGTATTTTTAGCAGAGTGTTCCTTAAGTGGGAGTTCACTGTGAGTTAGTAGATGCTGTGTGTGTGTGTGTGTGTGTGTGTGTGTGTGTGTGTGTGTGTGTGTGTGTTTGTCGAGGGATTGGCGTGAAAGAGGATCAAAGGCTGTAGACGCCACATGTGTGCCTTCTTTAACCCGACGGCTGGCTGGACGTGTTCTCTACACGGAGTTCTGCGGCCATATGGCGCTGCTGTCAGGCAGGATGATGGGTCGAGCTAAGCTGGACATGATACACACACACACACACACAAAGGGCATATAAGGTCGTCTGCTACTTCACAAAACAGTTGCACCACTTTTTCATGCTGTCTCTGAGTGCAGAAACATGCATCTTATTCACCACAGTCCTAATATTAGTGTGCAAATATAACAGTATTTCAAAGACTTAATTGAATTGATCATGATTAAAATTAAATCACGATCATAGCTAACGGGATTTGAACTTACAACCTCATAGTTACCTTCAATCCTTCGCTAAACTGCAGCACTCCTGATCGATCAGTCCTCTGTATCATCTGACAGCTGATGAATTTAGGGTGAGATTTAGTGCTAATCGTAAAGCTGTTTCATATGCATGTCTGGAATACTTGATTCTGATTGGTCAACTGTGGCATTCTGCGGTCAGACATTTTTGTGTTTTGACGCTTGACTGCCTAATTGACCCAGGAAACTGATTTCCTGCAAAGCTTTGTAACTTCATTTCATACTACTCTGCATTCTCTATTAGTCTTGCATAATAAAATAATTTAGTAAATAGAAGTAATAATAAATAAATAAATAATATGGTCAGTAATAAATAAAAAATAATAATATTGCAGCGAAAAGAAGGCTCATTTATTTATCTGGGACTTATAATAAAAAATAATATTGTGGTTAATGCATTTATTTATTTATAGGTTTATTATTTATATTATGTAGTTTTTTGTCAGTTAGTTTTTTGTCAGTGATATATATATAACATATATACATATATATATATTTTTTTTTTTTCTTTTTTTTGATAATGCAATACGTTGCTGAAGCATGAGTGTCGAATTAACTTTATTCTGGCAGAGGCATTTTACTTGATTTAAATTTTGATTAAATTTACTTGATAAGCCATGAATAATGTTCTATATCTCTACAAGAAAAGGTAATAATCTCCTCTGTTGCATGAGGTTTCTTGTACTTATTGTGTTTGAGTACAGTGTGAGTAACACACACACACACATACACACACATGACTCAAATTGTCCGCTTGTCTTGGTACTTGCAGACTGTGTTTGCCTTGCTGGAGGAGGGTAATTCAATTCCATGTTTAATTCAAACCTTGCCTTGCTAGATTTTGAGGCCTGTTGCATTTTCAATTCTTCTAAATGTGGCCTTTGTCCATAGAGAAAAGACTAAAGACAGTGTAAAGCGACAGTGCAGCCCGTTTTGTCCTACTCTCTCTCTCTCTCTCTCTTTCTCTCTCTCTCTCTCTCTGTGTGTGTGTGTGTGTGTGTGTGTGTGTGTGTGTGTGTGTGTGTGTGTGTGTGTGAAGTGTCTCCTCTTACAGCTGAACTGCTGTTATTCTGTTCTCTTTTCTGTGGATATTTTATGGGTCTTAAGGTGCTTGTTTTGACTGCAGAACTTCTACAAATCTGTGTTGTTTTGCGAGACCTACTAAAGAGTTTATAAGAATAGTTGAAAAAAATGAAAAATCTGTTATCATCTACTGACTGTCATTCTGTTTCATGTCCTGTGTATGACTTTTTTCATCTTTAAAACAAAAGATGATCACAATGTTCACTTCTCTTTTCCGTATGACATAATAATTAAGTTGTACAAAATTAAATTTGTACATCTTTTCCATACAAAGAAAACAAATAGTGTCCATTGACTATCAATAAAGGACAGAAGCAGCAGGATGAAAGTCCCCCCCACCAGTATATATTTATTTAAATGTACACTACAGTTCAAATGTCTGTAAGTACTTTTTTTACTTTTATTCAGCAAAGATGCATTAAATAGATTTTTTTTTTAAAATGGCGATAAAGACATTTATAATGTCACACATTATAACAAAAAATGCTGTTCTTTTGGATTTTTTTAGTAACCAAAACATAATGAAAAAAAAATGTATCATGGTTTCCACTAAAATATGATGCAGCACAAATTTTTTCAACATTGATAATAACAAGAAATGTTTCTTGAGCAGCAAATTAGAATGATTTCTGAAGGACCATGTGACACTGAATAAAAACTCAGCTTTGGCATCATAGGAATAAATTACATTTTAAATGTATTATTTTAACAAGTTTTCACAACATTACAGATTTTATAATAAGTAAATAAATAAATGCAGTATGTATTAACCTGCATTTCACAATATTACTTTTCATTATATTACTTACAACATTACCCTTTTTTACTGTATTTTTTGATCAAATAAATGCAACCTTGGTGAACATAAAAGACTTTCAAAAATATGAAATGCATTACTGGCTCTAAACTTTTGAAAGGTAGTGTATCTCTGTATGTATTTATATTTATATATTTTTATATATGATCTGAACTCATACAGTAACTTCAAGATGTGCCAGACTTGTATCACATTAAATATTATTGTTTATAACATCTCATGACTCAATATCTATGATGTCAGACCTGGCTTGATTGGCACACTATATTTAAATATATGTAGAGAGGAAGAGTTTCAGTGAAAGCTATAGATACATAGAGAGAGAGATTCTGCTAAATGTCTCACTTTGCGCTCCTCAGAATGTCATATGGGTTTGAAATTATATTTTCGGCTGAATGCACCCTCTAAGCAGCATTTTGTCAACTTTGAACATGGTTTCTCACTGGATGTTTTTGTACAGTGGAAACGACGGTTATTGATATGTGGTTTTGCGGTTGCACAAGTGTCCTCCTGCTAAAGGCATTATACGGATCTGTTTCAGGGCGACTGATACGTCAGAAAATGAAGTTAAATTATAACTGACAGGAGTCTTATAAAGTTGGTCCGGATAGCATTTCCTCATCGCTTTTTTTTTTTTTGTGTCGATCTCTCACCTGTCTCGTTCTCTTTCTTTCTCCCGGATCACAGAGTTGACATGCTGGACGCTGCACCATTACTGTGAAAACCGTATCTCAGAGAACCTACATACTCCATCTGACAGCCTGCATGCATGCATGTGTGTGTGGGCAGATGTCAAGCTTTGACAGCAGCACATCCATTGAGAGAGTGTGTTTGTGTGTGTGTGTGTGTGTGTGTGTGTGTGTGTGTGTGTGTGTGTGTGTGTGTGTGTGTGTGTGTTTGTGTGTGTGTTTGTGTGTGTGTGTGTGTGTGTGTGTGTGTGTGTGTTCGTTCCCTACTGTGCCGAGAGCCCATTAGACACATATGCCAGGGCCGCGAATCCGCCCTCAATCTGTCTGCCAAGCGTCTGCCCGCCCCTGCCATAAGACACACACACACACACTAATCAGTGCTGGCCATGAGCGAGACACATGCAGGTCCACCTAATCTAATTGTGCGAGATGGACAAAGAAATGGACTAATGAATGTTTGTGTGTGTGTGTGTGTGTGTGTGTGTGTGTGTGTGTGTGTGTGTGTGTGTGTGTGTGTAACACTAGGCCGTTGTGCAATTCTGACACACATTTGGTGTCATTCAGTGTTGCTGCTGCTATCAAACACACACTCAACCCTGTCGTGGACAGCGGCAGACGGTCACTCATGAAAACCTACCGTCTCACTACATTTTCATTCACTGGATTATGTAAAAATTATCCTATTCTAGTGCAATCAGAATAATGACTCATTGAACAACAGACAACCTTGAGAGTAAATAAATAACAGCGAATAATGAGTTGTTTGCAGTTTAATTGTTAGAGGAACATTGTTTGGAAAATTACATGGATGGATTGATGGATGGGTGGGTGGATGGGTGGATGGATGGATGGATGGATGGATGGGTGGATAGATGGGTGTGGATGGATAAATGGGTAAATGGGTGGATGGGTGGATGGGTGGGTGGGTGGATGGGTAGGTAGATGTGGATGGGTGGATGGTGGATAAATGGGTGGGTGGATGGTTGGATGGGTGGATGGGTGGGTGGATGGATGGATGGTTGGGTGGTTGGATGGGTGGATGGGTGGGTGGATGGATGGATGGATGGATGGATGGATGGGTAGGTGGATGGATGGATGGGTAGGTGGATGGATGGATGGATGGATGGATGGATGGGTGGATAAATGAGTGGATGGGTGGATGGATGGGTGGGTATGGATGGATGGATGGGTGTGGATGGGTGGATAAATGAGTGGATGGGTGGATGGATGGGTGGGTGGATGGATGGGTGGGTGGGTGGAATGGATGGATGGGATGGATGGATGGATGGATAGATAGATAGATAGATAGATAGATAGATAGATAGATAGATAGATAGATAGATAGATAGATAGATAGATAGATAGATAGATAGATAGATAGATTAAAATTAATTTGAAAAAAAATCCTATTGACCCTAAAAAAATTGTTAAACCCTGAAAACTGTATGTAACAGGGTAACGTAAAATCTATTTACTACAGACTATTCTAAAATAGACTATTCTAGCCAGTATTTGTGTTGTGTGTTTCTCTGACTTCTCTTAGGAGACAGTATTGTTAGCTTAGCAACATGCTACCTATTTTAATCAACAGTGATTTAGTTTTCTCATGCAGTTTGTGTGAAGAATGCTATTTGTGAGTTGCAGCTCATGTAGAACATTCCAGATCCAAGTCATTTATGAGGTTTCATGACAATCACAATGCTGTCTATGTAGGCAGAGACAGAGCGTGTGTTTGTGTGTGTTTGTGTATGTTTGTGTACACATCACAGACAAGTGACAAGTGCCCTGTCACTTGTTGGGTTGTGCTTGAATGAGTGCACACACAAGACAAAAGCTCTTTAGTGGAGGAAAAAAAAAGAGTGATGGCAACCCAAACTGTAAGAGAGAGGGACTGGTAGCATATGACAAAGGAGAATAAGCAAGCAGATATCAAATCAAAGATCAGCTCTCAGGAAGCTCTTTTGCTCGTGCTCGGCGGCCGTTTAAATGCTAATTGTCTGTAAGCATGTGCGGCAGTGATGCTCCTGAAGCGCTGTACTGGTTCGGTTTGCAGTCGATCATTGTGTAAATCGGGCCGTTGTTGGCCTCTGCCATCTGTCCCGAGGTAACAGAGCCCACGCCGTGGGGCCTCTCTGGGACCAGGTGCAGGGGCCCCGCTGGACTCTTACAGTAATTGTACCACTCGCACTATTGTCTGAGCATGAGGTCATATTGTGTGTGTGTGTGTGTGTGTGTGTGTGTGTGTGTGTGTTGCTGCAGGGATTGCGTCATCCATCAAGCACCTGCTCCCAGTGCTGTGTGTGTGTGTGTGCTGGTACATGCTCTCACTGGTGTGTGTGTGTGCTGTGTGTGTGTGTGTGTGCTGGTACATGCTCTCACTGTGCCTCGTATAATGACCATTATGTGTATCTCTTCACAGCAGACAATTGTGTAGTCTAGTTCTGCCCTGGAACGACTCATTTTCTTTTTATAATGAGAGGGAGGAAGACAAAGAGAGAAATATTGTGCTGACTGACTCACAAATCAACTAAACACTATAAAAATGTGCCATTACTTGTGATAAAATTTAGATCTTATATTCTGAAAATTTACTAACACTTTACATTGGTGTGTGTATTACGTATGACATTAGGGGTAAATATTTGGATATTTTGACCGAAATCATAGTAGGTTCATGTTAACAGTATTACAGTTCAGTACAATCAATCAAAAGTTTGTTCAATTCAATCAAAAGTTATTTATTTAGAATAATGTTATAGGCATGTGCTAATGCATATTCAAATAGAATAAATTACATTGACGTGTGTGTGTGTGTGTTCGTGTTTGATTATTTATCTATTAATTAATTAATTATTTTAATAATTGTGTTCATTCCTTTTTTTTTCTTTTTTTTTTTTTTGCTTAAGGAAATTAAATGTGGCAAATAGATATTTTTAATTTTATTTAAATTAAAATCATGTTTATTTATTTATTCATTTTGTGTTTAGTAATCTATTTCGGATAATCCAGCAAATTTTTTACATTGTTTTTTTTATTTTTTTTTTACTGTTTCATTTATAGTTTCTTTAAGTTTATTCATATATTTATTTGTATTTAATAATAGTAGTAATGCCAATTTTGATCAGTTCAGACCATAATCATTTTATAAGTACATTCAATATAAATTTGTTTTATATATTGCAGATAATTCAGTGAATTAAATACATTTAATACAGCATTTTTTGCAAACGAAAATATATATATTTTTTAGTTTATTTGTTACATCATTACTTCTATAGTAAATAGTCATGGTAATGCTTATTTTGGATAATCCAGTAATTCATCTATTTATTTTGTGTGTGTGTGTGTGTGTGTGTGTGTGTGTGTGTGTGTGTGTGTGTGTGTGTGTGTGTGTGTGTGTGTTTGTGTGTGTGTGTTGTGTGTGTGGTGTGTTGTGTTTTTTAGGTCATCGGCAGTGATCCATTCTGGGTTCCCACTACTGAAGAGGAGTACTTACACTTTGGAGAAAAAGCAGACTCGGCCAATCAGGCTCTGAAATACAGGAACGCCGTTCGCAGACGCAAAGGCCTCTACGTGGAGGAGAAGCTCGTAGAACATGCGGAAAAACAGCGAACTCTCAGCAAGAACAAATAAAGCCAATGATCCTCACTCTGAAAACATGAGCAGAATGAATTTCAGGAATCCCATTCTTATGTCAACTGCTGCATTAAATTCAATGCAACAATATATATGAGAATGGTTTTGCACAGTTGTTTAATTTATTTAATTGTTCTACTCGTGTTTTTACAGTATGACTTTACAGTATCGCTCTCTGATGACCATCCAGTTGACTGAAACTGATTCAGTCATTATCAACAGAAATCGACAAAAATCCGTTCAGTTTTTAACAGACCACGGGTTTCATTTATAATGGATCTCATGATTTCCTTTTGCAAATCGGTTGAGAAACCAATGTTCAAAATGTTAATGGTTCAGTGACTGAAACTCATTAACTAATATCAGTTAAGTCTGCTGAGAGATTTCAACTACAACTGAACATCAAGTCTTTATTCTATGCTATATGCATCTATTGTAAAAAAAGTGATGTGCTATTAAGTAATTAAGCAATTGCAGTGCACTCTGAAACCTAATGTTGTAAATATTAGACAGCAATTAAAGTCAGTTACACAGTTTGAGACATTTTAAGGAGCAGACAGAAGGAATAGATTGTTTGATTTGTGCTTTTCCCTTCACATGTTCCTAGACTACCATTCCTTCCTCAGTTATTGAACCCAACAATTAAAGGGACAAGCTTTCAAATCATGCTGGATCTCCTTACGTGTTTGGGGTCTGACGTTGCATAATTTTAGAGTGCTCTTGAAATACAGTTTCAATTAGATTAAAGTGAAGTGCCCTGAAATGAATTCCATCGTGACTCCCTTTTGGTTTACAAACGTTTAAACCCTTGATTTAATTTGTGTGGAACACAGCTTTAATGGCACTAGGAGAAGGATTAGACTTTTTTTTTTTAATAAGAAAGAGCAAATATCTTGCGAGGAGCTCCCAAAATACTACAGCCTACAGAATAGCACTCGTGCGAAATCACTACCGAGATTTAGGAAATCATTTTGCATTTTAATCATGTCATTTAATAATCATAAAGTTGATTTAAAATTAATATTATTTTTTATCTTGGAGGTTTTTTTTGTTGTTGTTAATATTCTGGGATTTTTTTTTGTTGTTGTAATATTTTTTTTTGTTGTTGTTTTTTTTTTATTTACATGTAATAATAATTATTATTATTGTTGTTGTTGTTGTTATATGTAAATAAAAAAAATCTCCATGTAAATGTAATATAATATTGTATGTATTATTATTATATGTTAATAAAATATTTTACAGAACAGGTTTGTACTCTATTATAAATTAAAGCCTGTGTCTAAAATAATACCAACTTTGAAGTTGTAATATTATTTAGGGCGTATACACTTATCTTAAAGCGATTTTATAATACTCAAAAAATAACAGCAGACTCAGACCTTTCCAAGGATTGTTTGTTGCCCATTATATTGATTCTTTAATAATGATTTTGTTGACAGCCCCACTGAGGGGAGGGAATGACCGCCATAAAAAAGTACCATTTCCATGGTAACGCAATGTCTATTTCAAAATTTTTCTGAAATCTTGGGTTCTCTCGTTCAAAAATGATATATAATTTATGATGATTACTAAAAGAAGTTCGACAAAAAAAAAGAGCGAGCGCCAAGCGTCCCACAGGTGGGACGGTCTTTAAGGGGTTAAAGCGATTTATAAAAAAGCAACTTCTTCTTCTTTAATTGATTGACATGACAGCCTGATCTTTAAAAATGACTAAATACCTACTTAAACTTCTTCTTCTTCTTCTTCTTCTTCTTCTTCTTCTTCTTTTGTTTGTAAGCTAGATCAGTAAAATTTAAGATGTCCTTTTAATTACATTGCACAAGTTCACGGTTAATTGAAAAACACACAGACTAAATAACAGCAATAAACAACAAAAAATGAAGCATTCAGTATTTTTTACATACACATTTTTGTTACTTTGAACATCTCAAATTTGGGTATGGATGATGATGATTATATTGAGTCCATTTTAAGCTAAAGCAAACCTTAAAGGCTGTTAAATTGCTGTTTTGTACTGTTTCAACTTACTTGCAAAGAAATTAGCCAAGGAAGCCGGCATGGAAATTAAAATTAAAACACCAAATAACCATAATGATTATAATTGGCTCTTTTATAGTGTTTGACGTTAAATCATAATTTTGACTGTATGCATGGATCATAATGCAACATTTTGAAGAGAGATCGTCTTCAAAATGATTCATCAAACATCTGAAGCCTGCATTGCTCTTTTTTTCACAGCACACACAGCTAATATTTCAGTAGCGAGGACTGATCCCAGATCAGATGTTGAGTGCAAAGGTCATTTCTGCAGTGGAGGGTAATGACCTGCACGTTGCATTAAGCTAATGGCGCTAATTTAGTGCATCGAAAGCCTTCAGATGCTGCAGATAAAACTCTTAACCAATGCAAATGGCAAATTCCACTCAAGCCTTCACGGCTATTAGACTCAAGAGCTTATTTATGGCTTCAGACTCGTCATAATGGCCATGTGGGGGGAATTAGGGGGACGAGATGTATGGCAGCACTGCGCCAGCGGCGTCTGGAGAACAGGTCCCTTGCATTTATTTAAGAACTTTAACGTTCCCGTTTTTTCAGAAGTGAAAATCCCATTCATTTTCTCTATAGTGAACTTGACTTTGATTGGTGATGTATATATTTTTGTTTTTAAGACAGATTCACTATAAGCTCTGATATTTGCTTCTGTCAAAGCCACAAGTCTGTGTCATTTTTTAACGTGTTTTGATTCTTGATTAAAAAAAAAAAAAAATGACACTACCCATAATTCTAAAGAGAGATTCACCAATCAGAGTTGCTGTTACCATGGAAACCAAAATTTGGTGGTTACAGAATTCACCAGTGACCTCCCACTGTGCTCCCACGATGCTCTCTGCTAATGATGTAATCAAGTCAGTTTGAAAAAGTCTCTTATGCTCACCAAAGGCTGCATTTATTTCATAAAAAATACTGTAAAAATAGTCAAATATTATTACAATTTAAAATAGCAGTTTTCTTTTTTATTATATTGTATAATATAACTTATTCCTGTGATCAAAGCTGAATTTTCAGCATCATTACTCCAGTCTTCAGTGTCACATGATCCTTCAGAAATCAGTCAAATATACTGATTTGCTGCTCAGGAAGCATTTCTTAATGTTATCAGTATTGAAAACAGCTGTGCTGCTTGATATTTTAAGGATTCTTTGATAAACTGAAGCAGCATTTATTTAAAATAGATAAATTTACTGTAACTTTTGATTAATTTAATGTGTCCTTGATTAAAATTATTAATTTCATTAACAAAAATCATACAGACCCCAAACTATTAAACAAAATCAAATTATTAAACTATTATTTTATTGCTATTGTTTGCTTACAATACTGACTTTTGGTCAAAAGTATACCTATTTTCTTAAGTTACATTGCTTGATTCAAAAACAATGCTTCATGGGAAAAATTGTTAATTCCATTGTTTATTTATTTAATTATTTTTTTATTTCCCCCATTCATTAGTACCTTTTTTTTTTTGCCTCAGGTCCAAATTTCCATTGTTATTCATCCTATGTCTTAAATTCCCAGTGAGCACTAACAAATCTAGCTATGTCTGTTTTGAAAGGTGAAGTATGTCTTTTTTGATATTGAAATGTTTTCGTAGGTTGACGTCCCAAAGAACGAACGCTGGGACTTTCTGGAGTTTTTAAAACATCACAGCAACTATAGACTCGACCAATGCCGAGTGTTTTACAAACATCTGCTTTAGATATATTATTAATAATGCCATGTTAAATGGTTGATTAGCTTAAGTGTAGTCTGTTGCCAAGCAGCAGGATGATCTGAGCTGACTCTTGCAGCGTGTTGAGTTGTACTGACATGTGTTCACAGGTGTGAGGGTCTATAGCATCAAACACCACTCATCCAGGCAGATTAGAGAGCGATTTATAATAAGACATATCAGTGCAGTTCATCTCCAACTGAGGAGCAGCTGTGTGCTGAAAATCATATTTTCTAAAGTTGATAAGCTTATGAAGTCCTGGATCTGCAGACCTTCAGTGGAACTAAAAAAATAAATAAAAAATGACAAGATGTCATACTGTTTTATAATGTTATTTTTTCCGGTTTTGAGTCATTTGTTTTGAACGTGTTTTGTTATATAATGTGAGATTTATCATTCATATTTTCATCTGATTCAGTAATGTGGGGCCAGTTGCATAAACACAGTCATTATGTAAAGTCTTAGGACCTACTCTGACTAACTAGCAGTTAGAGATAATGTGTTTTTACTTTTACTTTTCAAGTCATTTATATATATATATATATATATATATATATATATATATATATATAATGGATGACTAACTTTTAAATAAAACTATGATTAAAAAAAACAAAAAAAAAAACCGTTAATTGAAATAAAGCTTTAAAATAAAATATGGATATTTGAAGACCTGGACTATTATAAATGCAAACTGAAAATAAGTTGATGTATATTACTAACTGAAATTAAACTAAAACTGAAATAAATAAAAAATGTCAAAATTCAGACTATAATAGTATATAAATATTACTAAAATAACACTGCAAACTTGTATTCAGTGTTATTTTAGTATCATTAGGATACCATTATATATTTTTTAATTATATATATTTATATTATATATATATATATATATATATATATATATATATATATAGATATATATCTTATATCAAGTATAGATATATAATTTCAAGTAATTCTATTTGGATTTTTTCATGCTTTTAGATTTTTTTGTTTTAGTTAAATACAATAGCCCTGCTTGTAATTCTAGTCTAAGCATTTTATGCCCTAAACTTTTGATTTTAATAATTGATCAAATAATATGATAAAATAATTTTGAAAAGAAATGTTGGACTATATTGTTGAAAAATATATTACATTATGAAATAATAAGAAGAAACCCAAACATTATATTCAATCAGTTTCCAGCAAAATTAGCTGCATTGTAACATACAATATGCTTTATATAGTTACTGTGATATTAAATTACTCATACCGGACACCTTTAGCAACATGAAAATTTTGAGATAAATAGATGTATGATGTTTTTGAATGTCTGTGTGTGTGATCTGATTTGCATGTTTTCTTTTTCAAATTTGAGGAGCCCATCTTAAGAAGGACTTAAGCTGCATCCTGGGAAAATGATCTACTAACCGGATGGAAATACAGAGAAACAATGGTGAAACACAGGAGGAGGATTCCCCGACTCAAGTAAGTGTGCAATTTGAGAAGCCACACAAAAGCGGCTGAAGAGTGGGTCTCATCGAACGATACCTACCACTTATCCTATAATCAATAATGATTAACCAACCAGTCCAAAAAAAAAAAAGAGTTCTTATGATCAAAGCTAGCAAAGGTTGAAAACAGTTCAAGTTCACATGCCTTTAGGACTTCCGTGTGTAATTTCAGCAACACTATCAGGACCAGTTGCAGTAAAAAGTGAAAAAAAGTGACGTGACATTCAGCCAAGTATGGTGACCCATACTCAGAATTTGTTGCTCTGCATTTAACCCATCCGAAGTGCACACACACAGAGCAGTGAACACACACACACTGTGAACACACACCGGAGCAGGTGGGCCAATTTTTATGCATGCGGCCCGGGGAGCAGTTGGGGGTTCGATGCCTTGCTCAAGGGCACCTAAGTCATGGTATATTGAAGGTGGAGAGAGAACTGTACATTGCACTCCCCCCCGCCCACACCCACTGGCCGGCCCGAGTACTCGAAATCACAAACCCTTTCACATAATTTGGCCTAATCTTTCACTGATCAGCCCAAGCTCATGGCTCAAAGTAATGACTGTTTCCAGACAAGTTTTCACATAATTTGGCCTAATCTTTCACTGATCAGCCCAAGCTCATGGCTCAAACAAACAGATTTCCTGCCTAGTGATGCACAAATCACACACTTCAACCTCAAAGTCAACATGATACACCATTCGCATGCCGTTTGACTGAAATCTGAGTGAAACAGGGTTTTCAATGGTTAGAAAAGTAGGCTAGAACTTGATTTATTAGCCAGGAATTAATTGGATTGTGAAAAGATGTCTATTTTGACAGCAAACTGGTTGTCTCTGTTATATTTTGATGAAAATTATGAAGATTTTAGATACTTTGCTACAATAAATTGTTTTCAATACAACCAGAAACATGTATTAACATTGTAAATGGGGTTTTGAATGAATATAAATTTTGAGTTTATGTTGATTTTAAGGTAGTTTTGCTTTGTGTAATTTCAAAAGTGATGGTTAATAATAGTTTTGCATTGGAATTATCCATATATAGTAGGCCATATAAAAATTTCATGTATAAGACATTTGTACCTATTTATCTCTTCACACTTAAGATGCCTAAAAGAACGATAACTAACCATAAAGTTAATCATAAATCACTCTCAGAGAATAGCACCATAAATGCACCATAACTATAATGATAACAAATGTTTTTTTAAAGAAATTAAAGCTTTTATTCACCAAGCATGCATGAAATTGATCAAAAGTGACATTTATAAATATTTATATTTCTAAAAATGCGGTTCTTTTGCAGTTTCCACAAAATTATGAAGCAGCACAACTGTTTTTAACATTGATAATAATAATAAGAAATGTTTCTTAAGCAGCAAATCAGGATATTAGGATGATTTCTGAAGGATCATGTGATGCTCAAGATTGGAGTAATGATGCTAAAAAAAAATCCAGCTTTGATCACAGAAATAAATTGCATTTTAAAATATATTGAAATAGAAAACAGTTATTTTCAACTGTAATAATATTTCACAATATTGCTGGTTTCACTGTATTTTTAATCAAATAAATGCAGCCTTGGTGAGCAGAAGAGACATTTGTTGCATGGCCAGCAGTCACCGTCGCTCATGTTGCCTCAAATCACCTGCTATTTTTCTGCCACACTTGACAGATGTAATTTTGATATATTGTACATTTTCCACAGAGTCCCAGAGGTTTTTTTCCCCCTTTTTGCTCTGATGTTGCACTAATACTCACACCCTCACACAAAATCATTGAGGGAACGTCTTTATTGTATATTTCCAGAGATCCTATTTCTTTACTTTATGTTGAATGCCACCCGTTTGTTATTCAATAAAATAAATCACATATACACCATAAAATCCACCACATGGTACGGTAGAAACGTTAGACAGGCCAGAGGGAGATGCTGCATGAATATGGATAAGGCTAGAGAGTGGTGTCTGACGCAAAGGCTCATGGGTAAAATGATTGAGTTGTAAAGCCAGGTGTGGTTTTGGTTGTGTGTATGTGAATATGTCAAGCTGCTATCTCATAAAACACCCAAATACAAAGAAAATACAAAGACTTACAAAAAGATTGAAAACACATTCAAAACACCCTCAGTAAAAATCACTAGAAAAAACTATATAAACCCACAAAAACCAAAATTAAAAATGAAAATTATGTTGTTTATTTGTTGTCGTTCCAAACTTGTTTGACTTTTTCTTCTGTGGAAAGATGTTTTGCAGATGTTCCATAAAGTTTGTTTTTATTGTCAAGCTTCAATAATCATAAAAAACACTTTATTTGTTTCATGTCATCTGAAATCATATAACAATTCTGTGTAGAAAGGAAATTTGCATAGTTATCAAATCAACAACTCCTCCTCTAATAACAACAAAAAAATAATAATTATTATTATCATAATATCATCACAAAAAAAATGATGACTAAAAAAACAACTAGTTCCTCACACAAACCTTTAAATATAAAAGTTTTAGGGTCAAGTAAATTTAAATTTTTATTTTTAGTAAGTAATACTTTTTTCAGGAAGGATACATTAAATTGATCAAAAGTGACAGTAAAGACATTTATATTAGAAAAAAAAACTTTAAGCTTTCCATTTATCAAAAAAAAATTATAATAAAAAATAATAATAAATACATAAATAATAAAATTAAAATAAATAAATAAGAAACTCAAATCATTCAAAACATGAAAACATTTTAAAATATATTCAAATAGAACAGTTATTAATTATTTTATTGTAGTACTATTTCATAATATTACAGTTTTTTTTGACAGAGTACAAGAGATTTATTTCAAAAACATTAGAACGTCTTACTGACCCCACATTTTTCAGCAGTAGTGCATCTGTATTTAAATTTATATATGTGTGTGTGTGTGTGTGTGTGTGTGTGTGTGTGTGTGTGTGTGTGTGTGTATATAATAAATGGATGACCAACTTGTAAATAAAACTATTATAAAAAAAAAAATGTTAATTTAAATAAAGCTTAAAAATAAAATATGGATATTTGAAGACCTGGAATATTATAAATGCAAACTGAAATAAGTTGATGTATATTACTAACTGAAATTAAACTGAAACTAAAATAAATTAAAAATGTTTCGAAATAAAAATAAATATAAAATATAAAAAATCTAAAAAATAAACGTTTATTCAAAATTCAGACTATAATAGTAGATAAATATTACTAAAATAACACTGCAAACTTAATTGTATTCAGTGTTATTTTAGTATTATTAGGATACCATTATAGTTTATTTATATATATATATATTATTTCAACTAATTTTATTTGGATTTTTTTCATGATTTTAGATTTTTAGTTTTAGTTAAATACAATAGCCCTGCTTGTAATTCTAGTCCAAGCATTTTATGCCCTAAACTTTTGATTTTAATTATTGATCAAATAATATGATAAAATAATTTTGAAAAGAAATGTTGGACTATATTGTTGAAAAATATATTACATTATGAAATAATAAGAAGAAACTATTTTTAAAATTCTCCTTTTTATTGCCAAGTTAATAAATATATAATATTTATTCATTTATTTCAAACTAAATTACTAAATATCTCCTTTTGTTTTCACAAAAGTCATACAGATTTAGAGGGTGAATTAATAATGGCAGAATTATCATATTTACTGAACTCTGTCTTTCTCTGTTATCATCAGGCATTGTAGATTGTTTTTTGTGAACTCTAGGTTTTTCAGCTTCCCCAGACATGACAAGATTTCAGTATTTTTATGATGACACATTATATTCATAGCTCAGAAACAGTGCATGTAAATGCAACTCTGGTCCTCTTAATTTGAAGGGCATGATCTTTGTTGTCCTGAAATGAATTGCTTTTGTGAGGCATTACCTCATCGATCTCTCCTGTTACCCAAAGGCTGATAAGCCGATGAAGGGTGGGGGGGTTCTTGAGCGTCTGCGGTCACGCTTAACTTGGTGCTCAGCTCACCGTTGCAGCAGATGCTGCTTTTCTCCCCACTTCACAAAAGCTTTTTTTCCCTCTTTTTCTTCAGTATACTCCTGAAGCCCTGAGGGAACGCAGCCGTGACCCTCACCTCAACGAGCCAGGCCTGTATTTCCATCGCTCCTGTGTTTGGATTGTTCTAGACTCTCTCTAGCGATTCATTAGAAACAGCCAGGAGTATGCAGAGACAATCGGCGGCTAATGCGTTTCCCAGAGCTCCTGCACAACAATCCCCTCGTCTTTTCTTCCCTGCGTTTTCCTTCGGTTTTTTTCTCTGGTCTTAAAGAGCATTTAGAGAGTTGAGACGAGATCCCACTGAGAGGCTGCTCAGGATGTTAACAGGCTGTTGGACGTCTCAGGCGGTGTGTGGAGGTGGTGTTTCCCCGTGGGTCTGTGCCAGAGCGGCGGCCCCCGTTGGCAGTGACTGCTTAAAGGCCAAATAATATGCTGTAGGTGCCTGGAAGTCAGAGGCTAAATGCCAGCTGAAGTGTGCCAGGCTGAAGGGTGCTGCTGATGGACTCACTGCTGGACTTTGTCCACCACTAATTGACAGTTAAATCTACTGGGAGTCAATTTGTCTTGTGTGTCCAGATTAAAACTTTACAAATGGACGATACAGTTAAAAACATACAAACACACAAACTGCTGTTCAGAAGTTTGTGGTTGGTGAGGATTAATGTTTTTGAAAGAAGCCGTTTATCCTCATAAGACTGCATTTATTTGATCAAAAAAAAAAAAATACTGTAAAAACAGTAATATTGTAAAATATTATTACTATTTAAAATAACTATATCCTATTTGAATAGATTCTAAAATTTAATTTATTCCTGTGATCAAAGCTGAATTTTCAGCATCATTACAGTCTTCAGTGTCACATGATTCTTCAGAAATCATTCTAATTTGCTGATTTACTGCTCAAGAAACATTTCTCATTATTAACAATAATGAAAACAGTTGCTTCTCAATATTTTTGTGGAAACCCCAATGCATTTGTTAATGAATATAAAGTAAAAGTAAGAAGAGAAAAAATTATTATTAAGCATTATTTTTATTTTTTTATTGTAAATATCTTTGCTGCACTCAAAAAGGCATACATTTAAGATTTATAAATGCATATAAAATTTTCATCCATTTGGATTACAGATTTTTTTAACTAATAAACTTATTGTGATGCTTATTTGTCAGCCATACATAAATTAAACAGATTAAGACTTCTGCACTTTATGAACTATTTGCATCTCTTTGATTTTATTTAAATAGTCATATTTTCAAAATGCATTTACTCAGATTCCTAAGAATCAGCACAAATCTGTTAATTGTGCAAAATGTTTTAATTTATTCAGTTAAAAATCAACAACATTGAAAAAATTCCACCATCTTAAAAAACAAAAAATAATAAAAAAAAAAAAAATGAAATAGAAACAAACAGAATGAATTTATAAATAATACATAAAAAAACCAAGTTATTTATTTAAAACACATCTAGTTTATTAGTACTATAAGAGAAGCCTTACCTGTTTTAATTATGTATGACTGACAAATATGCATTACATTTAGTGTATATTTTTATTTATTATGTTAAAATTGTGTATTCAAAATAGATAAAAATTTTATATGCAATTCAAAGACTTAAATCTTAAATTTAGGCCTCTCTCTCTATCTCTCTCTCTTTTTCTCTATTTATTGATTTTACTGACCCCAACTTTTAAATGGTTGTACCATTCCACAAAGACCACAAACCCTTTGGAAAAATACTTGAGATGCTGTTTTGTGCCATTTCATTTTTTGTAATCTACTGTAATTCTGAGTGAAGCAGTTCATTCAAGAAAGAAAAATGTAGGGCAGGACTTGATTGTATCCGTCAGGAATTGAATGGATCGTGAGAAGTGGGTGGTATGTATTAGAAAGGAGGCTGGTGTTTGAGTCTGGTGTTTGAAGCACTTCAAAAGTAAGAGAGCAATTACATTTTGATAAAAGATTATGAAAGCACTTTTTAAAAGAAAACTGGAAAAATGCAAACCGATCAGTCAGGCTCAATAACACCAGGAACATGCATCAAAAAAGTGAACAACCTCAGTGACGATGGGTTTGACTTTTAATCATATAAAAGAGACAAAACACAACAAGAGTTCCTTTAAGAGTTCCAAGGAAAACTAAATGTTGCATGACCTTACCCAAAAACTGAGAAATAACTGGTACAAATGCAATGAGAATCTCAACATGCATATTTTTACTCAATACAACTAATAAAACGATGACAAAACAGCCAACAGTATTTCTCTATTCTAATGTAAACGCGAGTGTTTCTCGTTGCAGCAGACGCAGCTGAACGCGTGACATTGTGGGGAAGCGTGTGGAGATGCGGTTTTAATGGCCCCGGGCAGCGAGCGGCTCATGAGTTCACTGGATCTCTCCAGGAGCTGTGAAGCCACATTACCAGCAGACTCCATTTGTCATGAAAATAAGCCGTTTCCTTTAGCAGTCATGTGTTTTCTCTGGCAGTGCCATTATGGCTTTGGCTGCCTGCCCAGCCTCATTTAAAGCAGCTTGTTGTGTCAGCCGTCCCTTCAGCATTTGAGCCGAGCCTCTGATGCCCGGCCGAATTACACACACACACTTTGAACCCATAGAAGGATGTATATGTGTGCAATGCACTGTATAGACTCCCCTTCTATATTTCACTTGTTGTTGTATGGATTTATATCTGGGAGATGCTGCAAAGTTGACTTGTGGTGCTTTCAAGTGATTGTTTTTATTCCTGCTTGAATTCTCTGGGAATTTAACTAGTGCTTGAGCTTGAGCAATTGAGCTACAGGAATGTTATTAGAGGGTTCTTGATTTGTTTATATCGTTCTTCAGGGGTTAAAATGTTTCTGATGTAACATTAAAGGCTTTAGTTCACTGTCTGTTAACAAAGGAGAAGCAAAGTCCTCCTGGGTTTCTTGAAGCGCAGATGGTTTTCTAAGGAACTTAAAAGAATAGTTGCCAAAATTGCCATTTTCTTTCTTTCCTTTCCTTTTATTTTTTTTTATTTTTATTTTATTATTATTATTATTATTATTATTATTATTATTATTATTATTATTATTAATCATTTCAAACCTGTATGCTGTAATTTTCTTTCTTTAGAACAACAATTAAATAATTTAATAGTTTTATTTAGTGATGCATTCAATGAATCAACCATTTTTAAAGTTATACAGTTTTTTTTTTTTTTTTTTACTTTTTATCAAAGTATCCTGAAAAAAAAAATCATGGTTTACACAAAAATATTAAGCAGCACAACTGTTTGCAACATTAATAAAAAAGAAAGAAAGAAATGTTCTTGAACAGCAAATCGGCATATTAGAATCATATGCTGAAGATTGAAATAATGGCTGCTGAAAATACAGCATTGCCATCACAGAAATAAATTATATTTTTAAATATATTGCAATAGAAAACAGCAATTTTAAATCGTTGTTTTTTTCTGTATTACTGATCAAACAAATACAGGTTTGGTGAGCATAAGAGACTTCTTTATTTAAAAAAAAAAAAAAAAATTACCAACCCCAAACTTTTGAACATTTGTTATTTTTTCCACAGAAAAGCATTGTATGGCTTCAGAAGACTCGTCATATAGTGCATAAGTCATACTTTTATGAATTTCTGGAATCATTTTATGCTTCTTTTTGAACTGTTGAACTATTGTTGTATGAAAAATATCTGCATAAAGATTCTTCAATTCTCCCTTTTCACAGAAAAAGTCACTGAATGCAGGTTTGGATGGTCATTAGGGTGAGTAAACAATGACAAGACATCATTTCTGAACAAACTGTCCATTTAAAAGCTTGTCCCACAGCATCAGGTTATAAAAGCCTTTACTTGTAATAGTTGCAGCTGTCTTCATGTTGAGTTCAGAGAAACACAAAACCCAGTCCAACACTATGCTCAGTCCTGTCTTTGTCTGTCTTCTCTAATTCAAAACTCACCCTTGTCATAAAACATAATGGGAGACTGGAGAGAGAACCGTTTGGCTGTTTTGATGTGAACGTTAATGATTCCCATGCCATTACAAATAAAAAACAATGCTTGCACTGTCTACGGGAGCTGTCTGCATGTGATGTATTTTGAAGCTTTAGCACATTCAGATCTCGTTGGACAGTCCTGGCATGTCATTTGGCTCGCTGGGGAAACCTGGGACACCCTGATATTTCATTAGGCTAACATGAAACACTTATAGTTAAAGTAAAAACACTTAAAGTATTTTCCAATGACTTGCACAGAATGAAACACTTCTCCTTTAAATCCTTGAAGACTTTGCATCAGATTGATTCGAATATTCATCTGTCAGCTCACATCGTTGATCTCATTTGTCCTGCGTGACACGGGACATCCATGTTTTATATATTAATAGTGTTTCAGGCATAAGCGGTTTCCCGTCTCACCCACAGACACTCGTCATTAAACCATCTTAAGTGCTTCTTTCTTAGACTCTAATCCTGGACTATCAGGCCTTTTCACGGATGTTCACTATTGAAAATGGATTTTAGCTAAATATAATCTCTGCTGGACAGTAATGACTTTCACAGTGTATTTCATTTAACTTGGAATGTTTTTATCAGGATCATGAATTAAATTCAACAGGTGGATTTTATTTATCTTACACATTGAAAATAAAACAATTTTTGCTTAGAAATTCCTTGTCAATTTTTTTAACATGAAATTTTGAACTGAAAAAGAGTTTAAGTTCATTATTAATTATTTTTAATAATGATACACCAGTTATAAAATTTTAATATAATAATAAGCATGTTTTCTATCGCTTCAGAATTAGAAAGCTAGAAAGTTATTAATACTTAAGTATACGGATCATTATACAGTATATATATATTTTATTGTACTCTTGTTTTTTGTTCAGTGGAAGTTTTATAGTTTTCTGCATGCTTGACTGACTCTAAAGCATCTTAGACGTGTGATTCCTAATGAAATCATTCTGTTGAGGGTTTGCTCGGTCCTGTGTAGTCTAGACTTCACTTCGATGTCACCATATTACTCACTCACACTCTGAACATCAGCAGAGATGTTCACCTCACTGAGATAAGATAAGAGCGCTGGGAACGCTGCCCCATACACCTCCCTGAAACACAGAGACGAGGAAAAACTCCCTCGTTTCTGCCTCAAGAAACTCTTCGGCCACTGTTTGCTTCTGAACCTTTCTATTTCAGAGAAGAAGTGCATGTATGTTGTGTGTGTGTGTGTGTGTGTGTGTGCTTTTTTATAACCACCTGACTTGACTTTTCTTTTCTTTAATGCTGAGAGTCCAGAGAACTATTTGATGTAATGTTGATATGTGCCTAACAAACACAATGCAATGTATTGATGTTTGAGTTTGAGATCAAATTTTAAGTTTTAAGTTTAAGTTTTATGATGTATGAATGTATTTATTAGAATTTATTTATTAATATATTAATTATTTTTTTATTTTTGTTTTTACTTTGATTTCGTGGAGCTAATATAACAACTGGTCAAGCTGGCACAATTAATCATCCACCACTTTTGGATTATTGTAATTTCTACTAAAGTTAAGTCATTTAAATCCTTGTGCAAATTCTTCACTTTTCTTGAAGTATTTTTTGTTAGTTTTCCAGTAATAATACCTAACCAACCTTTAAAAAGTATGCAAACAAATACATTCACAAAAAGTAATGTGATTTGTTTTCAACATATTATCTTGTTAAGGTTTAAGAGTTTTTTTTTCTCTCATGTCAAATATATATTTTTTCTTTTTTTAAGGTACAAATCTAGCAAATTTAAATAAGGTTTATGCTTACAATAATGCTCAAAACATACTTAAACACTACCTTCCAACAGTTATTCTACATTGTAAAAATCTTCAAAAATATTACTGTTTTCACTGTTTTTTTTTAAGATTTATTTATTTATTATTATTATTATTATTTTAAATCAAATCAGTGCAGGCCTCCTGAGCATATGAGATTTATTTCAAGAACTAAAAAAAAAAAAAAAAAAAAAAAAAAAAAAAAACCTTATTATTCCAAGCCAGTGTACATTTCTTCAATCATACTGACTAAGAAATTGATTTTTGCGTTGTGCAAAGTAACTACTATAGTGCCAGTCCACAAAATGAAATCTGTTACTGAATGCTGAAGGGAAAGTCAACTCTTATTTACATTTTTCTTGGGAAGGAGTGGTTGGGAAGTCTGTTTGCCAGCTCTTTAAGTCCAGAGGTGGGCCGCTGATTGTTATCGCGCACAAATGGCTCCATTTTCAATCCATTCATTCTTCCTTTTCGACCTGGCTTTTTGTGCTTTTCCCCTTTAAATTGAATTTTAAACCCATTCGCTCTGATTCGATTTAGGACGCTAAGCGAGCTGTGGGCACTTCTTTTCTCCTCTGCTCGTTTCGAGTGCCGCCAGTTTACCGTTTAATCTGTAATCAATTTGTTTGCAGTGTGTACAATGATCCGTGTACACGCGTGTGTGAGTTTTACAGAAGTAATTATGCCACAGAGGTCGCAGAGCTCCAGATTCATGCACACTAGAATTAAACAAACTAGGCTCATGGGCCAATTATGTAGGCAGAGAAAACACGAGGGGAGCCATAATTTCCATCTGACTCAACATCCACTCTGTCTTCCACCTCCTAGGTCTTATTTGTGTCAGACCCCCCCCCCACACACACACACACATCTTAATTTATTTTATTTATTCTCTCTTTTTCTTTGTTTTTTTTAGGAGGGCCAATTCCATTTGTACGCCCACACATTCGTATCCCATGAATCCCCTCTGCGGGACAGAGAGTGCTGCTGCATTATTCACATTTGCACATGCTCACTAGGAGCTGTCTGTGCATTTGAAAAGAGTGAATGACTCTAGGCCGGCAGCAATCGCTCCATTCGTTTGTCCTCACAGCAGACAGACTGATCCTCTCTTCATCTACTTCTGTACAGTTATGCTCCTAAAATCACTAACAGATCATTCATCATCCATCATTCCATCCATCCATCCATCTATCATTTCATCCATCTAGCATTTTATCCATCCATCCATCTATCTGCCCATCTATCATTCTGTTATTCAATCTGTTGTTCAGTCTATCTAGAACTATATCTGTCCGTCGTTCCGTCCCCATCCATCCATCCATCCATCCATCCATCTTTTGTTGTCTATTTAGAAACATATCTGTCTATCATCCATCTGTCCCCCATCCATCCACCATTTCATCCATCTAGCATTTTATCCATCTGTCCATCCATCCAGCTGCCCATCTACCATTCTGTCTATATTGTTCTGTCTATCTATAACTCCCTCATCCATCTATCATTATATCCATCCATCTAGTATTTTATTCATCCATCCATCCAGCTGCCCAACTATCATTTTGTCATTCTGTCTATATTGTTCTGTCTATCTATAACTCTATCCAACCATACATCATTTTATCCATCTATCAGGTTATTCTTCCATCATGTCATCAGTTTTATCATTTTATCCATCCATCATTTCATCAGTCGATCATTTCATCCATCCATCCATCCATCCATGATTTTATCCATCCATCATTTCATCCATCTAGCATTTTATCCATCCATCATCCATCTAGCTGCCCATCTACCATTCTGTTAGTCTATAATATTCTGTCCATCTATAACTCTATCCAACCATCCATCATTTCATCTATCTATCATTTTATCCATAAGTCCATCCATCTGCTAATCTACCATTCTGTCATTCTGTCTATCTATTGTTCTGTCTTTCTAGAACTATATCTGTCCATCCGTCCATCCATCCATTATTTTATCCATCCATCATTTCATCTATCTAGCATTTTATCCATCCATCCATCCATCCATCCATCCATCCATCCATCCATCCATCCATCCATCCATCCATCCATCCATCCATCCATCCATCCATCCATCCATCCATCCATCCATCCATCCATCCATCCATCCATCCATCCATCCATCCATCCATCCATCCATCCATCCATCCATCCATCCATCTCTCTTCTTAAACTATATTCAGTAGTGTGTGAATTATTGCATGCACACTGTGTTTTTGTGTGGTGCTAAAGAGGATGAAATAAAAACACTAAAAACAAGAATATTTTCAGGTATGATACTGTGTGGAATCAAACCGAGAGAAAAGAATGATGTTTCTCTGGCAAACAACAGATATAACCTCAGTCAAGTACATAGTGTTCATGATATAGTGCTGAGGGAGAAACTGCAACGTGCAGAGAGACAGACAGGGACTTTCCCTCATGTCTGCTCCTCTACTCATGTCTCATCTCTCTCTCATCCCTCTGTTTTCACATGTTCTCAGTCCTTGTCATCCATAATTGGGGTCTAGATGTCCAAACTCCACGGTCTATGATTAACACTTGACTGTTTATTTATGCAATCCAGATATATCTTTGTGTTATACTAACAGTGAGGTCCAAGAGTCTGAGACACATTAAAAATCTGTGAATTAATAACCTCATTTAAACCTGGAAATATACAGAAAGTTACACTATGTCAGTTACTCTAACGTTTAAAATGTTGCACTATTTCTAGGTCACTAATGAAATGAATGATAATCTGAACTTCTTTGAACAGATGGTGAAGCACAAGATGCTCTTAAGAACATTCAGACATCATGCTGGAGAACTAGATCTTCAGGTTTGTGCGTGTTTTACTTTTATTTAGCAAGGATGCATTATATTGATCAAAAAAATCCAGTAAAGACTTTTATAATGTTACAAAAGATTGCCATTTTAAATGCTATTCTTTTAAACTTTCTGAAAGAATGTATAGCAAAAAATAAATAAAAGGCAATAAATAAATAGCAACAATATTTCCCATTACTGTATTTTTGATCAAATATATGCAGCCTTCTTGAACTTTGAACAGTATTATAAATACATTAGAACCACATAAGAGATATTTAAGAATATTCCACATGACCAAATAACTGAAATGACACAAAAGATCCTGTTTAAAAGTTTATAAACCCTTGGTTCTTAATGTCATGTGTGGTCTGAAGCATAAATAACTCTTGTGGCAGTTCTTTATGAGTCTCTGGTTTGTCCTCTGCAGTAAAGCTGCTCTGTTCCAGACAAAAATCCCCCAGGTCCAGTGAGGTCCAGCATACACAACTATCATGAGGGGCTGAAACCAGTCATTTTTATGATCCTTTGAAATTGTAAGGGGTGTTTAAACTCATGAGTACATCTGTACTGCTTAAGTGTAGTATTTACAACACACTTCGAGAGAATACACTTCAGTGCCTTTTAAAAAAGCAATTTAAAGCACAGATTCCATTGTGAGACATATGAGATATGCACAATAAAATATTTAATATAAAACCTGTATTAAAAACATCAAATGTTTGTATCTTTCCCTTAGACTTGGCCTGTTTGATCTCAGAGGTCCTGACCTAGTGTGTATCTATATATATAACCCTTTTTTTGGGTGTGTGTGTGTGTGTGTGGGGGTGGGGGGGGTTGTTGTTGCTATAAAATAAAAATGCCTGTTTACAACTCATTTGCTCATAATCTTTCAGATTTAAACAAACATACATATATAATTATAAGTAAAACAGCTCATCTTTAGTGTTGTTTTATAGTGGATAACTTTGCTGAGTTAAATGCTAGGTTAAATGACCTACTGTTCACAGTGTTTCAACCAAAAATGGTTGAAACACTGATTGAGTGATTACAGTAGACATGATAACTTTTGGTAAGCTGAAAGCCTACTGTATCTTTCAGCAAACCTTCTGATGTTCATTCATGTTTATTTTGTGCTATAACTTATTAAAGTGGAAGAGACTCACTACTGCTTGAACTAAGGCGCTACAGCGATCTGTCCCGTCACATTTAAAAGCGTCAAAATGGCATTCATTGTTTGAATTTCGTGATCGAATATACAGGATTTGAAAGCTGATACCTTGTTTCTTGTCAGAAGTAAGCTTTCTGAGATTATTGGATGGGAGGCACACTGCAAATAAAGTTTGGTGGAGAGAAAAACTGTGGATCTGGCAACGCTGGTTTGAACTACGGGTGATTCATAGTGTCATACAGAGCCTGCCATAATGTCACTATTTTTAACTGTTTATGCATTATTGTTACACTAATTTTGACAGCCCTAAATTCAACAGAGAGGTTTTCTTTACACACAGTATAAATTGCAGTTTGACATGTTTTCCCGCTGCCTTTTGATTGACAGGATATATATACTCAAAAAAAAAAGAAGAAAAAAAAACCATATAATTTTTTTTTTTTTTTTGAGTTTCAGACCCTCTTTAAAACCCTATTTGAGGAAAGTGCCATAGAGCTTTATAATGATGAATTCTGTGCCAATATGCACTTCTATCTTTCCTCCTTTCTGAGATTTTTCCATCTTTTCCTTCCCTTCGCCAAAACAATTTCCATCTGGGCTGAGTCCCAGCAAGACTGTGCTCAATTACCACACTCCAATACACACAGAGAACTCACCATCTCCAGCTGAAAACACACCTGCATTCACGAAAAGAGAGAGAGAGACAGACCTGTCTCACTGATAGATCCGGCCCGTCCACCCACACAAACTCTCACATGCAGCACTTGGTCGAATAGCACAAAGAGAGAGTGAGCGAATGAAAAAAACAGAGCAATAGAGGAAAATAATGCCATATCCCCCTCCTGTCTGTGGATTTTTTGGACTGACGCGACTCCCCCACACTATCTTCCCCAGAGCTTATGAAAGACGAGGGATGTTTATGCCTCCTTTCTTTCAGCAGCCGTTCTTTGCTTTTAAAACCATTAACCCTGCCAGCTAATGTCATGATGGATTTCATAAGCTAACGCGTTCTTAGAGCTGCCAGGCCAGACGTCAGGCATCGGCTGACAAAAGCTCCTATAGCTTGAGAGAGAAAAAAAGCACAGGAACATAAACATGATCCTTAAAAACAGCCCATAAAAAATTCTTCGCTGTGGAAACATGGAAATAAGATGCTCTTTTGTAGACATAAACATTTCTAGATGTTAATATAACCCTGAAGACATCCTAGCGTTTGTTATTTACACTTGATATTTTTCTTTTCAGAGTGTTATTGAACTTTGCTCCTCTTGGCTCTGGGTTGTGTCTGTTTCAGACGTGTATGATGTGTCTTAAGTGGATATGGTTATGTAAAATAAAGATGCTATATCAGGATCTTGTGTCGGCCAGGCTGTGTGTGTGGACAGCTGGTGTGGTTGATCAAAGATGGGCACAGCAGCACCTGATGCCTGCTTCTGCCCGATTTAATGTGCCAAAACAGACCTAGAGAGAGTTAAAAGGTTGAGTTTTGATATATATTTTTAATACTGAATTTCACTACACACTCTTGAAAATAAAGGTTCTTCAGTGGTGGAACCATTGTATAGAGGATAGTATAGAGTTGACTATTGGGTCCTGTGGAGATGTCAGTCTTAAAGGGACCCAAAATGAAAATTCTGTAATAATTTACTACCTCTACTGTTATTTTCTTTTCTTTTGTTTTAATAAATTTTATTATATTTTATTTTATTGGTTATATACTATTTATTAATAATTTGAATTAACTTTTATTTTTACATTTTAATTTTAGTTTTAGTAATTTTATGTGCTTTTGTAATTAAGACTTTTTTATATATCTATTTATTAATGTTTATTAAATTTTTATTGTTGTAATTTATTATTTCAACTTAAACTTATATATTTCAGTTGAATATATATTATATATTATTTCAGCAACATTTCTAATCTAATATTTATATTTTATTTTAATGTATCTTTTATTTCATTTACCAAAAACTATTTTTAATAATTTAATTTTTAGTGAACAACATTTTAGTTTAGTTTAGTTTAGTTTAGTTTAGTTTAGTTTAGTTTAGTTTAGTTTAGTTTAGTTGAGTTGTATGGAGTTTAGTTTAGTTTAGTTTAGTTTAGTTGAGTTGAGTTGAGTTGAGTTTATGTTAGTTTAGTTTAGTTAACCTTATATAGGTTTCTGAATGGCTCTTTTATAATTAAACATGTTGCTCATGACAATAGCAAAGGAAGCTGTTATAACGTTCACCAACCAACCATACAATGAAAGTCAATGGGGTCTAGTGCTGTTTGGGCCACTGTATTCTTTCAAAAATTTATTTTGTGTCCATGGGGGTGAGTGAATGATGACAGAATTAATCTTTCTGAGTAAACGATCCCTATAATGTTTGAATTTTATAGACGTTTTTAGTTACTTTTGTGCAATAAACAGTTTTGTGTCGGGTCTCCACTGTAAGATCTGAAGCAGAAAGGCTGATTTAAGGTACCAGTGCTTACTAGAGAATAAAAGGCTATCATTTAGGTTTTCATGTGAAATGAGGTTATAAAAACTTTTTTTTCTGTGTCTATTTGGAAGTTTTATTTCCAAGGGTAAAGACTGAAAGTGTTAAGTGAGAGTGAGACGCAATTCATCTCTCTATGTTCCACCTTTGTTCCTCGATCTCTCTCTCTCTTGTCCTGGTCCAGGAGCCGTTCATGCCTGTGAGCACTTCATTATACTGTGAGTTGTTGTGTTGTTGTCTGCAGATATTGATCTGACTGTGACAGAGGGACTTTTTAAAAGCCCGCTTTGACTGCAAAGTCCGTGTGTGACAATTTCAATTTCAATTTTATTTTTTTATTTTGTATTTTAGTTTTTTGCCTCTGGCTTCAAATGCACCCATCTCTTACTTTTACAACTAGTACAGTAACCTCCATAGTCTGGTGATCAGTGGGCGTAAAGCAAAACAGACAGCCTCGCTATTGCCAAATGCATGTTTTTGCCAGAATGTCAAACTTTTATGTGCTTTTATGCAAGTTACATTAACTGTCTCAGTAATTAAATGCCAAATTGTGTATTTCAGGATTCACTTTTATTTATCCAACACAGTTTTACATTACTGAATAATTTTACCCTCCTTGGTGTGAAAACAAAAAGAGCAAGTGCATTGTTAAACACAGCTTGTCAGTCCCAATTGTTCATCTGTATACTGTTTTGGCACATTTTTAAGTGGCTTTACACAAACTGTTTCTCTGTTTTAGCATTTGTATTACATTGCTTCCTAAAAGTTGTCTTAGTCATTGTAGTATCTATGTTTAAACTTTAAGTTTTACTTAAGTGTTAACATCACTTTGATGCATATAAATCATACTTCATGCAAGTGTACTGTATACTTAAAATATAAAAATATTATGTACTGTAATGCAAGATTCATCAATACTACATTGTGTCACATCATGACCTCAGTATATTGCATGTTTAATGCATTAAAGTTTTTGCATTCATTTTCGGCAGACTGATCAAATGTTTACAGAATAGTTCACCTAAAAATAAAAAGTTGCTGAAAATGTACTCACCCTTGGGCCATTTAAGATGTAGATGAGTTTGTTTGGTCACCAGGACAGATTTGGAGAAATTTGCCATTCCATCTTTTGCTCACCAATGGTTCCTCTGCAGTGAATGGGTGTCGTCAGAATGAGAGTCCAAACAGCTGATAAAACATCACAATAATCTACAAGTAATCCACACCACTTATCAATTAATGCCTTGTGAAGTGAAAAACATGTTCAAATCCATCAAGACATTAAACCGTCACTTCATCAAAATTAGAGTCTGTAAAATGAATCTATAATCCATAATAACGCTTTCTTCCGTTAAGAAGACCATCTCCTTTTGTCAGAATCCACCCACATATTTGTTTAGAAGAGTTTTGGACTGTTTTCACTTCTAAACTGTGCTTGATCTGTGCATATTTCTCTCCTGATTCAGACAAGCTAGCTTTTTCACTGTAGAAAGCAATATTTTATATAGAAAGTTAAAACATCTTGATGGATTAGTTTCTCACAAACACAGAGTTTTTCGCTTCACAAGATGTTAATAGATGGACTGGAGTGGTGTGGATTATTTGTGGATTATAAGTGATGTTTTTATCAGCTGTTTGGACTCTCATTTGGTGACGGCACCCATTCACTGCTATGTAATGTAATGCTAAATTTCCCTAAGTTTGTTCCGATGAAGAAACAAACTCGTCTACATCTCTGATGGCCATGATGAGTACATTTTCAGCATATTTTCAGTTTTGGGGTAAACTATTAGTTTAAAATGTGTGATTGTTATCACTTGTTTATTTGCTACAGTGAAAATAGAAGGTTGGCTGCATTGCATTGTGGGATTAAGGTAGGTTAAAATTAATTGCATTTGCATTTTTAAGACATAAAATGCAACTTAATACGTTTTCATTTGATACACAGCAAAGTCAAATGTGACTTTTTCTGTGGGCTAGTATAAACCTAAAGTAAATAAAGAATATGAGATACAGAATAACTGTCCTAGTTTGTTCAGGTCAGCTATTCTGTTTTGACCAAAATGTCAAATTAGAACAACAACCAACGGTTTGCTATTACTTTGAATATCTCAGTCAATTTTACACAACCATTTAGCCAGTGAAGCGTTAACATGGCCTTTTCTAACTATTACCTCCATGCTGCATGTTTTTTTCATTGCTAGGAACAGTAATGATGATACTTCATAATGGCAGAGGAGGTAAGCGCAGAATTGTGACCCTCAAACATTTGTTTCCAGTCTGATTCACAACATAATTTGTTCCAATGCCTGATTCATCATGAGTACCACTTCAAAGTCTGGGCCTGGAAACTGGCATATTGATTTAAAAACGGCCACACACACTGTATTACATGCGCTCCTGAGAGAATGTGCATGTTTCTCGTCAGTAGAACAGCACGATGGCTTCTCTCTGGGATTATTTGAAGTCTAATTTTCACCATAAGGGAGACTAAGACCCGAAATATCCTCTACACAAGTATATTATAAAAGTGCAAATGCTACTTGCACAACCTCAGTCATGCTTTGACGAGTTCTGAAATGTGCCAATTCATAATAATTCTCAATGTTGGTGCAATGCAGACATTATCATAGTAAACATTTTTTTTTAAAGAAATCAATGCTTTTGTTTAACACAGACACATTCAACTGAACAAAAATGACAGTAAAGACATTTATAATGTTAAAACAAATTCTATTTCAAATAAATGCTGTTATTTTGAAATGTCTATTTATCAAAGAATCATAATTTCCACAAAAATATTAAGCACCACAACTGTTTGCAACATTGATAATAATGATGAAACATTTTTTTAAGCAGCAAATCAGCATATTAAGATCATTTACTAGCATTACCTTTCTCCAAACATAAATCTGTCAAGTAAGATTAAAAATGAGAGAACTGAACCTGATTAAACCTCTAAAGAGAAATACTTCACTCTGACCACCCACCCTCTTCCCGTGGAGTCATGGGTCATTCAGTCTGACAAATGCACCATTTAGTTATTAGTCATTTGAAGAATTTGTGAGAGCGTTGTGAAAAAAAACAAAACCTTTATACTGTCATATCTGCATATATCACTATATGGTTTATTTTGTCAAGAATGTGAAATCATCATGTGGTAATACCTATTTGCATATAATCCATTTAAATACACAAGCATCCATATGCAAATAATGATTTGATTATTTTCTCTTTTTAATTAAATAATAACCATTCAAAACCATTTAAGTTGTTTTTGAAAGACGTCTCTTATACATACCAAGGCTGCATGTATTTGCTGAAAAATACAGTAAAAACAGTACAATTTTGAAATAATATTACAATTTCAAAATGTTTTCTATTAAAAAATAATTTAAAATGTAATTTATTACTGTGATGCAAAGCTGAATTTTCAGCATTCTTCAGTGTCACATGATCTTTCAGAACTAGTTTGCAACCATCAAACACTTGAATATAAACCAAAGATGTGCATTTAAATAGTTTAACTGTAAAAACAATTAAATAAAACAATGTAAGCTCTGCTGTGTACACACACACACACACACACACACACACACACACACACACACACACACACACATTGTTTTATTGTCTAAACCAAGTCTTATTGTTTTATGCAATTTCATTTATAAGGATGTTTAGATATTTTTAATGGAAAACATGACAAAAATACTGATTAAGATTTTTTTTTCTCTCTGTGTTGCTATAGATCTGTAAATAAACTGTTTGTGACCCTTCAGATATGAGAATCTCACAGTAATTGAGTGAATTGTTATCTAATGCTGTGTTTTGTCCTCTGCTTTCATATGGTGAAAATGAGCGTGATGAGTGGTGGTGTGGGACTGTGGATGTAGCGGCTCATCTGTGAGAAGTTATTCCTGGTTCTTCAGTGATGCTGAACACAGTTTGTACTGATGGATGAGCGAGTCCACACAGCACTGCTAAACTGCACACATCTTTGTTTGGCAGTCATGTTGATGCTCCCCCTTCTGGTGTCTGTGAGTGCTACGGATTTCACATTCACTGCACATCAAAAACCGGCTAGACAAACCTTCACAGGGCCTGTTAGCATGTCATTTCTGGAGCCTCTGGAACCCGATTTGTTTTGTCTCAGCAAGATCGTGTTCAGATCAGAGGCAGGGATATATATGCGTATGCTTGTCGGGGTAACGGATTTTATCAAATTGACAAAACAAAAGATGTTTCTTCCATATCAGCCAGAGGTTTCTTTGGATTTGATTTAGGTTGTATGGGAGCCAGTTGCTCTGTTTGTGATCAGATAGCAGAGCTCTGGAGGAATGACCCACAAGTTGAGAACAGGGCTTGCATTCAGAGAGAGCTCTTCCTCGATCCTGCACTGAGAGAGAGAGAGAGAGAGAGGGAGGGAGTCAGTCTCGCTTTACTGCTGTTACTGCCGCTGCCTCAGGCCTGGCCGCCATCCAAGCAGCAATCAATGCAGCCTGGAGTCAATGGAACTTCAAATCTGATTCCTGTTCGTCTGTGCCTCCTCAAGACTAGAGACGGGAATCGTACGGAATTATGATGCCAATTCTGACTTCTTAATGATTGGATTTTTTATTTTTATTTTTTATTTTTTAGAACTTTTCAGAGATGGTAACTGATAAATAAAACAATACTATTTTTGTTTAAATATAATAATGATTTTATTTCAGTTCAAGTAGCAAGTCTCACAAGCCTAAAATTCACTTCAAATTGAGTTTGACATGAAAAAAGTAATGATTTGCAGTTTAAATCTTAAAAAAAAAATCTTATTTAAATTTGTTTCCTTAACTGCCAATTTGATTTAAGAACCAAGATTCACATGGTCTTGGAAAACCTGAATATATGAGGATATTTTAAAAGTATGATTTCTTGAATCAATAAAGTCATGGAAATGCTTCAAAATCTTTAAAAGTAATCAACATTTCTGTAATAAATAGAATTTTAGAATGTCCAGTGCTAAAAGAAAAATAACAATAGTAATAAAACATAATTTGTGAACTTATTTTGCTATTTGAAATAAAAAAAATAAAAAAATAAAAATAAATAATTGAAAAAGAAAATGCTTTATTTATTTATTTATTTATTTTAATTACCTTAACTCTGTCATTACAGCATAAGGATAAAAAAAAAATCATAAAGAGCTTTTGAATATTGTTTTGGAAAATGTGCTGATCTTTTGACTGATTCATAAAAAGAACTGACTCATAACTCATTAATTTGTGAATCGGACTACACAGCTTGTGCTGGATGTTTGTTGAATGTTTATTTCCTTTTCTAGAAAGCATTTGATGGACAAAACTTTAGTACAGGATAAGTCAGAATAATCGGTTAATTTCCCAAAAGAGAAACTGCATCAACGATGTGCTAAAAGAAATGTCAACTTTTAGGAGTACATAAGCATATAGAACTGGCCACAAAGCTAAAAAAATTATGGACTAAAAGCCACAGTAATCCAATTTTGAGGTCTTTAAGGGATGTATCCTCAAATTTCAGTTCCCAACTCTACTCAAGACACTCCCTAAAAACAGTTCTTCAAAAACATAACGTCACATCTACCTTGTGTAAGCACAGTATTTCTTTTACTTCTCAACTGAATCCAGCTGCTGCTAAGCTGCAATGCATCTGCACAGAGAGAGAGAGAGAGAGAGGGAGGAAATATGCAGAGATTGAGGAAAAACTGAAACTGGTTAATGTGTGTGGTTGACCCATTTCCATGCCGAATGAAATAAGCCCATATACAACATGGTATTTATTTATGCACTTGCTTGATTAAGGGGAAAAAAAGCTAGAAGAGCATGCCTCACAGCTAATCAGCCTCCTCAACGAAAGGAAAACCTGCCTCAAAGCTGTGGTTACAAATAAGTAGTCTTGCTTTAAAAAGTAGTTTAGGAAAGGCTGCTGTCGAGATCCCACTTGATTGGTTTATAATGCGTTAAAGGAAAGTTGACGCTCCTAAACAAAGCTGGCAGGATGAGCCATGAACTTTGCCCTAGTGACTCACATTACCGTTTCCGGTATGTGGCAGGATACCAGGTTTTTAGTGCATCAAGAGTAAAAATGTATCAGGATTTTATTGTGCAATGCAAAGAAAACGTGCATTACTTTTTGCCACGCTTAACAAGGTACACCACAACGTGTTAGCATGAAGATAAGTCTAATGCTGTGTTTTTGTCTGTGAATGAGTCTCGTTTGTCTCCTACAGCCTCACGGTGAGTGATGATGATTGTTGCATCCCTTCCTTCTTCCTGCTTCATTTAAAGTGATCCCTCAGGGCTGTAGTAGCAGGTCTATTTTCTTTGTTTCTGTGAGACAGACCTGTCTGAAAGCCCTTGTTTCTTCTGTTGTTTAGGGTTGAGTGGATGACCTTTGTCGCCAATCTCATCCTGGGCACTGGAAGTTGGCACGGTGAGCATCTTTACCCGCTGACCTCCCTGCAAAAGCAGCACAGCTTCCCTTTGCTCATTAGAAGCACAATTAACCAGCGCACCGCTGGGCATAGATGCCGAAGCGGCTCATTCTTCATTTCCGTTTTCCAGGGCTGTAACTACATATAATCAGACAGGGCCACATTGTCCCACCAATATCCGAAATTCTTTGATGCTGCTTTGTTTGTTGCTTGGTTGACGAAAAGTTTGAAAAGTTACATGTTTAGGTTTGTCTGCCTCAGCTGTCCATCAGCACACGTCAATGTCAAAATGATTGAGATGGCCAGTGAAATCAAAGAAGGCAGTTCTTACGGTTTACAAAATCTGAGTGTGAATTCCAGCCTGATGCTTCAGTTTTAACAGTGAAAGAGTGTAAGGTAAGGTATATTTTGACAATTTTTAGGTTCAAAATTTTAAACGAGTAACAGTTGAGTGCTGCAGCGTTGACAGTTTTTTGTAGGCCAACCCAGAAATTACTATCACCCTGGTTCTCTCGACAGAAAACCATTAGGATTTTAAAAATAAATAAATAAGAATTATTGAAGAAAATAAGGTCTAGATTCATGTATGATTCTTGCATGTTTTGTTCATCAGGATGATCTTCACAATTGAACACAACTTATGAACGTTCAAGCCTAAATACATTTGCCAGAAGTGAAAAGATTAATGTAGGCTATCAAGTTGCTAACATTTAGTCACTTGTTAGCAAGCTCCCTTTTCAAGACAAGTAAAAGCTTTAGAGCAGGGGCCACCAAACTCGGTCCTGGAGGGCCGGTGTCCTGTTGGAGTTTAGCTCCAACTTGCCTCAACAAACCTGCCTGGAAGTTTCAAGTATACCTAGTTAGATCTTGATTAGCTGGTTCAGGTGTGTTGGCTTAGGGGTGGAGCTAAACTCTGCAGGACACCGGCCCTCCAGGACTGTGTTTGGTGACCCCTGGTTTAGAGAGTATTACTGATGTATTTTATGCTGTAGAATAAAACGGGAAAACATATTGAGCTTATGTTCACCACAGACCTGATTTTATTCATTGAATTCAGGACGGTGAAACTGGAAGTGCTAAAATGCAACTTGTTTCATGGGTTCTGGTCTAGAAAAACACATCATCCCTTCAGCACTCTATAACATCCAGTGATGCAAACTACTCAAATTTTTGTCACTGTTTTGAATTGAAAATGCAGACTATGATTTGCGTGATTCATGATATGTGATTCATGAATATGACAAGACAAGAAACACAAACAGTCGTTTTGATAATATTAGGCATACGACTGATATGACAGAATGTGTGCCTTCTTTAATTATCTGCAAATACTACAAATGTTTTACTTAACAATAAATTCCAGTTCTTTTGTTGTTTTACTTCCTGCTACTGTCTCCAGACAACCTTGCCTTAATGTGTGTTCGTTTTCAGGACAATGTCATTTTTTTACATAAACTGTCATGCATCCAGACTGCTAAATATTAATGAGCTGGTGATTTTCGCACTTAACGTTTATTATTTAACACAATAGGCGTAGGCTTCCCTCGTCCTGGCTGAGAATAGTCAGACGCAGAGGGTTGTACAGCATCCGAAGGGTTCTGCGGCGGCGCTGCAGGTGGGAGGGGCTGAGTGCAGAGGCAGAATGGATTAGGAGGGCCTGGGTGGGAGTGGTGCATTGTGGGGGAGCAGCCCCAGCTGTCCTGCCACTGCGCTCTGCTCTGCTGCATGCTTCTTCTCCAGGCATCTGGCAGGCAGCCAATGGGAGGAGGCGAATCAGTGGCACTTGAGTTCAGTGTGTCAGTGCAGGGAGCAGTCTGTGAAGGGATGGGCCAGTGCAAACACACACACTGCACCACTGCAACACTGGCCTACTTTACCTTTTCACCTACGTAATGCCCCGTTCCTATGCATATTTGATCACTGTTTCTGATTTGGAAATGAACTGAGCAGCTTGTGTTGAGAATGCCGCCGTAACAGAAGAAACGGTTTTGCTGCAGTAATGTGCCGCTGCAAAAAGCATATTCAATTACGCCATGCGTCCGTGTGTGCAGACAGAGAGAGAGAGAGAGAGAGAGAGAGAGAGGTGGGGTTTATACAGTCGCTTGCTTAAAAACAAGTGCATGAATGGAAGCAAATGAATGCATGTGCAATATATGCATCCAGAACAAACCAAACAGATGATGTCAGAGTCTGTCATCTGTGACCTCTCTTCTCTCATTTCTGTTCATGCCATCCCTCTCTTCCTGTCTTTGTTCCCATTGTTATTTTTTTTCCACCCAGACGGCAGGGACTGGTGGCTTATTAGCTAGCTCTTGGCCGCCCGCTGCACTCAGACAGGTCTGGGTCATGCCAAGCTAAGCCCCTCTTCTTCTCATTAAAGAGAAGCCGGGTAATCGCGGCTAAGCAGCTGGTTAACTCCTAATGCCAAACAGCAAATATTGCATGCGTTAAAGCAGCCTCTTCATTCTGCCAAAGGTGGACATGTAGAAAAACAAGCGGGGATGACCTATAGTATGTCTATTCCACGCTAGACATTAGCGCTTTGCTTATTCGCACTGCCCTGAGATCACCTAAGAACCTTAAATGAACTAAGACTGAGTCGAACTTATAGAAAACCCTGATTCATCAAGGTGCTAGTCGAAAGGAAGCAGGTTATACTTTGCCTGGCACGCTTGGGAAATCATATGTAAGGCATATAATGTGACACAGCCAGTGGGTGTTTTGGTGCTCAGAGGTTGCTCTTTCTTTGCTCAGGAGACTTAATGGAGTGTAATTTTCAACTTGATGTTTCTCCTAAAATTCCTTTGGAGGAACATGCTACTGTGGGTAGTTTAGTTCAGATAATTTGGTCTCAGAGGAGCTAGATCAGTTTTGATTGCAGAAATTGGCCAATATTTGAGATATCGTTGAGGTTTATTCTGAAACTCTAGAGGAGAAAATGTGAGATTTGAGAGACAGCGCATTTAATTTTCTCTTCATTCATTCCAGTCTAAGTGAAACAACTTACGATTTAACTTATGATTTTTCCTTTCCAGCACATAGCATCTTCAAAAGTTTTTTGATTTTTCCAATTTTTCGAAATTCAGAATTTAAAATAATAATAATTATTATTATTTATTTTAATAACAGTAATACAAACATTTCATTAATTTGTATTTATAAAAATACATTATCACAATCAATTATAAATTTAATAACATTTTTTATTTTTTTAAATATATATATAAAATTCATAAAGCTTATCCAGTCTGGATATATGTACATTATTTTTAATTTATATAGAGAAAGAGGCACCATCACATCTTTTTAATAAGTTTTCTTATTTCTTGGGATTCAATAAAACGTGTGAGCTGTTTAACAGGAAAAAGATGTCCTCATAAAAGTTGTGTCATGACAATGATCTTCCGTCTGTCACTCCATCTGGGCAGCAGAGAGGACATCAATCATACCCACTTTTGAAACAGATCTGGAAAGACATGCGAAGTGGTGGTTTTTAAACAGACTCTGTGGCTGAGGCTTTTGACCGCTGGCTCTGTGTGTGTATGTGTGTGTGTGAGAGAGAGAGAGAGTAGAAATGAAGCCAGCACATACAGAGGCTGCTCCTGAGCCTTTGTTCTCCACAGTCAGTAAATGTGATTGATCGGCATTGGACATGCAATGAGATATCTTTCAGAGTAGTCAACTTTATCACATTGTGTGCAGTCCAGTGTTAAATAGTACATATGGAACATGATAATACACGTGTATATTGAATAGAAGTCAACATGTAAATAAATACACTCATATATTATAGTGCTCCGCCAGTGTTTTAATAATTAATTAATAAGCTCTATAACTATGCAAATCACAAACCAAAGTGACTCTGAAGCTAAAAAGTGTAGAAATAAGCCATACACGTGGCTTTAGCATAATTCCCACCTCCAGATGTTTCTCAATGCAGCTTTTAAGCTTAGATTCTAAGCTAGCTAGTGCTACATTAAGAAAAAAAAAGAAGGGGGGAAGAATAAACGAGGGTGAATATTAACAACAACAACAAAAAAAACCTGACTCACATTCTCAGGTTTGGGGGCAGTTAATATTAGCATACCTATTGTTCCCCAGGAGTGAGGTGACAAAGAAAGTGCTTCTCGTTTCAATGCCTCTGAATTTGTTTGAAATTTTCTTTGTGTAAAAAAAGCAGATTTCCCTGCCCCCACCCCGTCTTCCCGCTCGGGCCACAAAAGGCACATTTGCCTGTAGATGCTTTGGGATCCATTGGGAGGTCACCAATAAGCACTTCCATCATGCTCTTTAACATACCGGCCAACGGCAGAGTGCTTGAGAGTATTGTTAATAGCTAACCGGCCATTAACTGTGTCTATGCCAATATTTGTGGATGGGATGAAATATTGATTCACCGATTGCACTCATAAATAAACTGATTTGGAATTGTGAAGAAAATGCATTGTTTGGGTTTGATACTGACCGACTGATTTTACTAACATGACAATAATAGATAATTATGAAGCTTGTTCTGCATTGGTAACCAGGGCTCCAAAAAAATAAAAAATAAAAAAAAAAAAAAAAACACTGTATAAAAGGGCTCCATACTTATTTTTTAAACTTATAGTTTTACAAATTCAAATCATATAAGTGGCTTTATCAAATGTTCTAATTTTATGTATTTTCAGCCAAATGTTACTGACCGAGGTGTAAGCATGATGACATCTCAAGGAAATTTGATGATTTGACACAATCACTTGAAAGTCACTTGTGAGAGTGGACGGGAGGACAGGCTGGTGTCATTTGGAGAGGGACTTTGTGTGTTTTGAATAAATGCATAAAATTATACAAATATGCTGGTTCACTTTATAAGTACGCTGTAACCAAAATGTGAATGAATGCCAAACGTATTTCAGAGAGAGAGAGAGAGAGAGAGAGAGAGAGAGAGAGAGAGAGAGCGCGAGCGAGAGCGTTCGGCAGACAAAGAGAGTGCATGTCTTGGCATGTTGTCCTTCATTGATGGTATTGAACAGCCCATGTAAAGGTCACTTAGAGAAAAATAAAAATAATTATAGATTGTTTTTCAGAATCTAAATTGGATGCAAACGTAAGCAGTTAATATACTCTAAAGGCACATTATTATTATAAGGGGCTTGAATAATACTGAAGGTGCACAAAGAAGGTTTTGTTTACATTTAGCTGGCTCCCAGTAATCGCAGTGCATTTGGCTTCATTGGCACCTATTAAAATGGATAGGTGCTTGCACACATCATGACAATGGATATTGCTTTGTTTGCTTGATTAATGCATTGGTCAAGTGATGCTAACATGATGGCAACCAAACCTTGTAGAAAGATAATTGTGTATGATATTTCTCAAAATGCTCTTCATTTATTTAAGTTTAAAACTTTTTCATGAGTGAAGCCACTTAGGGGTTAATAATAAAAAAGGGCCAAAAAATGATGATTTACTGTTCTACTGCCCGAATCTGCACAAGTGTAGTTATTTGATTTATTTTGGCAGTTTTTTTTCAAGAAGTAAAGCAATCAATACCCACAAAGACTCTACAGAAGACAATGATGCTAAACAATAGACTCAGTAACTTACACCACAGAATAGACTCTTTGTTAACACCCAGTTTTGGGTAAAGCGTCATTAAAACGAGAACGTTAAACAATAACTGTAATTCATATAAAATGTGTTATTATGTTGCTTTTTAACAAGACCACAAAAAAAAAAAAAGGGCGGGGCCGCGCCGAGCTGTGGCTGAACTCGGTCAACCCTTCCATCCAGAATCCGTCCAATCAGCGCGGCGTATGCAAATCGCAGCCCAGCGCCGCACCGTCCCTGCCCCGTCCGACCGGGGTGACGTCATGCGCACATATTCTCCTGTAGTGCCGCGTCTGGCTGCAGCGAGTCAGACAGCGAACAGAAACGAGCTGCAAGGGAGGGGTGCGCACACACACACGAACGGGGAATATTGCCACCGCCGGCATTCCAGTCTCCGGGAATAACACTTATTCCACACTTCGGGATTGCACTGATTTTTTTATTACTGTTATCTGGACACGAGGAACCAGGACGCGCATTGAATCCGCACCCGTGGAGCTTTTTAACCCAGCCGTTCCCAGCTCAATCCCACCCTCCTCCTGTAAGTTTTCCCTCTTTGTTTCCAGACCCATCCAAGATGCCTAGTTCGCTGTTCGCCGACATGGAGCGGAGCGGCAGCGGCGGGCAGGGGGACGCCCTGGATGACCAAAGAGCCCTGCAGATCGCCCTGGACCAGCTCTCGCTGCTCGGACTGGATAACGATGAAAATTCCCTGTATGACAACGAGCCCAGGAAAAAGAGCGTGAACATGACCGAGTGCGTTCCCGTTCCCAGCTCCGAGCATGTTGCTGAAATCGTCGGCAGACAAGGTAATCATCGTCATTTCCCTCTTCAAAGAAATGCGTGCATGCTATTATTGTAGCATGTGTAGTCATTTGCATGGTGAATGTAGGTTATAGCTTCTTTTCAACTGCACTGCCCTCCTTATGTCCGACCAAACAAAAGCAAGCAAGGGAGCACTGACACAACCCATGCATATCTACCTATAATGTGTCATCATCTTTAAATACACAACATTCCTGTATATCTAGTGCAGAGTGTCATTTTCTTCAGGCAGCAGATCTTTCTTTCTTTATTTGTCTCAATGGACTTTGTTTACAGTCCCTTTATAGCCTATTGGGAATAGACTTCCTTAACAAGGAAACACCATTATATAGCCTGGATCTAGGTGAGAACATGTTCTGTAGGTTATATGAGATGTAAGGAAGGGACAAAGCAAGTTGTTGACAGTATGATTAGAGCGTTGCGTTGGGTCAGACTCTCTGGAAAATCCTGAATTCAGCATGTATTTTTTTCCCCCTGTGCTATTTTTGACCCTGTATGTCAAGTAGCCCAGCATGTGGTTTGAATTGATGCCGCACCATAATGTTATGTTGTCCCCCTTAGACCTGCATCTGCATCTTTTTGTTTTGTGCCAGATTGTGTTTGTTTTGTCTTATTGTTGCTTTTTGATTGTAGGTTGCAAAATTAAAGCCCTACGAGCAAAGACCAATACGTATATCAAAACTCCGGTGCGGGGAGAGGAGCCAGTCTTTGTTGTGACAGGCAGGCGAGAGGATGTAGCCATGGCTCGGAGGGAGATCATCTCAGCGGCAGAGCACTTCTCCATGATCCGAGCCTCGCGGAACAAAAACAGCAGCCTGAATGGGAATGCCACGGTGCCGGGGCCGCCCAACCTGCCCGGTCAGACCACCATTCAGGTGCGTGTGCCCTATCGCGTTGTGGGACTGGTGGTCGGACCCAAGGGGGCCACCATCAAGCGCATCCAGCAGCAGACGCACACCTACATCGTCACGCCCAGCCGGGACAAAGAGCCCGTGTTCGAGGTGACGGGCATGCCAGAGAACGTGGACCGGGCCAGGGAGGAGATCGAAGCACACATCGCCATGCGCACGGGTGGCCTGATCGAGTTCACAGACGAGAACGACTTCCACGCCAACGGCACTGACGTGGGCTTCGACCTGCACGGGAACGCCAGCCTGTGGAGCAAGCCGAGCTCCAGCGCCACGCCCACCTCGGGTCGCAAGCCTTTTTCCAACTACCGCAACGACAGCTCCAGCTCTCTGGGGAGTGCCTCTACCGACTCGTATTTTGGCGGCAACAACAGCAGCTCCCGGCTTGCTGATTACAGCCCACCAAGCCCCGCCCTCAGCTACACTGCCTCCAGCAACGGCAACAACAACAACAACAACAACAACATCAACATGAACGCCAACGGCAATGGATTTGTCTACGGCGGCGAGACAATCTCGCCCGATTGCACTGATCTGACCTTCGATCCGTCGCCGGGATTCGACCCCACTCCGGCGCCGCCGGGCCTGATGTGGTCACAGTATGAGCGTGCTGCCAATGGCACTTCGGCCTCGTCGCCCGTTTTCCCCACCAGTTCTTCCACAAACGCCAACGGGCTGCTGGCGAGCCAGCGTAGAGCCAACGGGGTGGGATGCACCAGCCAGCCCAGGCTGTCCCCGCCACTCCACCAAACCAATGGCGTGGCAGAGCACCCATTGGCGCGCCGGGTGCGCAGCGACCCGGGCGGAGGCACCCTCAGCTTCCCCGGCTACTCCCCGGTGCTTCCGGGATCCCATCACCCTGGCGTTCCCTCCGACTCGTCCATCTCCTCGTCCTCCTCGTCGTCCTCTTCATCCTCATCCGGGACGAGCCGCAAGGGCAGCCGGGACTGCTCGGTGTGCTTTGAAAGTGAGGTGATCGCGGCCCTGGTGCCCTGCGGCCACAACCTGTTCTGCATGGAGTGTGCCAACCGCATCTGTGATAGGAACGAGCCTAAATGCCCCGTCTGTCATGCTGCAGTTACTCAGGCTATACGTATATTTTCATAAATGGTGGCCACGTGCCCTCCTTGACTTTCGTGAGAGCCTAATAACGTGTGTTATTGTACATGTATATACATATGTATGTAGAGCTGCAGTATCCAAAAAGGGACAACCATTTCTGGTGTAATTGTCTATAATGTACTGTAGCTCGGGACAAATATTTTCAACATCTAATGCATGTTTTAAATATTAAAACCTAGTAATCAATAGTTTTAGTCAACTGTACACAAGCAAGCGTTAATGAAGTAAGGACAGGTACCGTAGTCAGTTCGTCGACTGTTAGCATAAGCGGGCCTTTCGATTCTGCTGATCGAATGTACTGGTAGCAGACCTGGAGTTCGGGGAATCTGGACGGCTTCCTGTCTGACAGACAAACAAAGACTTACAGCGATGGAGATACTGCAGCTTACACAATGGAACTCGTTTGAGGGAGAACAGCAACATATCCTACATATATATAAGTATATATGTATAGATCAACCATAAATTCCACAAGTTTTAAATATTCATTAATACAGATTGAAGTATTTTATTCTTTTTTGACTTGAAAGATTATATTTCGTATTGCAAAGATGTTTACAGATATTTTAATTTAAGTTCAGTGAACTTTTTTGTAGCTGGGTTCAAATATCTTTTTATTTTTTAGTATGGCCTCGCGGCAGTGAACACTGTATTATTTTAATATCACTCGAAAAGCGGATGGCGATTCAGACCACGAAATGTGTTTTTGCATCGGACAGTATTCTGTTGGGTTGGAGGGTTTCTAAGTTCAGCAAAAAATGTCTTTTAAATCTGTTTCACCCAGCATATTTTCTATTCAGTAATATAAAGCATATTTTATTCTATATTATTACGAAATGTCGAAATGTATAAAACTTAGTACGATCAGACAAAAAGGAACCGTTTAAGCTTTCTAAAAATTTGTATGAATTAGATTCCAGTGGGTATCACAGAGTTCTGTTCTGTTGCGCCACTATAGGTTTAGGATTTCTATTTTAATACGTTTGTTTACCACTTGTTTATGTATATGTAGGTGAAGTTACTTGAGTGTCTATGTACTTTATTGAGCAAAGTTTAAAAACAAAGTATATTTTATTTTATGATAAAAGGCCTTTAACCTCATGGTCAAATACTAATATTATATTTGCTGAAACAAGATTTGAAAATGTATCAAGAGTTTTATTTTTCTGACATTTAAAGTTCTACATGATAAAGTAAAACTTAAGTAATGGTGCTACTTCATGTTTTTTTTTTTTTTTAAGTATTTCTATATAAGTCCAATAAAATGGTACATGAACGAGAAGTGTTGCTTCGCTTATTATGGAAACATCTGTTCTGTGTTTTTATGCTTGCAGCTTCAAATTCCTTTTGCTGGAAAGTTTCTTAGAAAGGCCTTTGAAAAAAAAAAAACACTGCTTGCTTTCGTAATACAACATCATTTGTTGCACTGACATCATAATAGAGTTTAAAAACCACTGTAATGATGAAGAAATGTGCGTTTGGCTTTTACTCGTGTAGTGATGTCATCAATATGGCGTCTGATAGATTAGAATACACTTATTATGGTTTTTCAAACTGTGTAAGACACATCAAGGTCAGGGGTTACGATGTTGTCAGCTTTTTAGTCATTAGGTAATGTACATCTTAATGTTTCCCAATGCTGCTTTTCTTACAATCTTTCCAGCAGCATTTGCAGTGTCATGTGTTTTTTTTTTTTTTGGTGGAAAGACTGATAGAATATTCCTTGGTTGTAGATAATAAATGCATGGCAAACAAGCCTTAATGATCAGTTTAAAATGGAAACATCCAAATGCTGGCTTCACAAACCAGCCCTCATAAACCGTACTATTAGGAAACAATCCCAGCGTTCGCAGAAAATAGCTGACAAGTGTTAGACCTAAATTCAGAACACATGCCCTTTGTTGGGTTCACAGCTTGACTTCTTTACAAGATGGAAAATAAATACAGGAAGCAAATATTTTGTCGGCCAGGTCCCAGGGTAGGTATTTTGTATTATGTGTAAGGGAGAATGGAGTTGGTTGGTGCAGGGTTGCATTTTTGGGTCAGAAGTGGGTCCTGGCGCAATAATCCCAACGTTTTTCCCTCATATTGATGGGTTGGTTGGCACATGGAATATTAAATTAAGATTAGCTGATGAGCCCCCTGCTGTTTATTTAATTGAAAGATGATGCTTAAACCATCATTTAAGACTGTAAATATGGGTTAGAATTAATCATATGATAAATAATTTATCATATGATTCTGATTAATTATGTATACTATTAATAATTATTAACACAGGTGTTAGTTTGTTTTAAAAGTTAGTTTTTTTTAAACTCACAACCATTTTTGTTTACAAAAAAGGGGTTAAGTTAGTTTAGTCATATAAATTACTTCATACTTGTATTATGTTATTATGATTTATTGTGTATTATAAATTTAGATATTTTATGATAGGTTTTAGCACACTGGCAACCAACCAGTTTAAAGAAGGTTAGAATTAATCATATCTTATAAATGTATCCTATTATTATGATTCATGTATATTATTAATATATATTATTATGATAGGTGTTATTTTTAACAATGTGTTCTTTAGCTTTTTAACACTGCTAGTCAACCTAAAAATAGGAGGTTAAAATGAATCATGATAAATGTATCATATTATTATATGTATTTTATTATTATATATTATGATAGGTGTCCTTTTTTTATTACTGCCAACCTAAAAATGTGTTTACAGAAAAGGTTATTATTTATTATATGTTAAAATACATTATTTTGATAGGTGTTAGTTTGGTTTAAAATAATGTTTTCTTTTGTATCTTTTTTTTTTAATATTCATATCCTGGAAATATCCAGAATACCAATAAAATATCTCTGTCCTCTCAAAGTACATCATATACCCAGCCCTTTGCTCCCCTAGCTAATCAAACTGCTGGATCTAAGTAGGAAACTGAGATTGGGAGCAAATGTCTGGGGTGTCTGTGTCTCCCAGCAGCCTTAGCTGGATGTGACGCTGACGATTTGTAGGAAGGAGGTCATTATCTATTTTTAAATCGCCAACTTAAGCCATTAGATTTAGCAGCGCTCCAGTCTGCCGTTTGGTGTGTTGCATCTGGCCAAAAAAACCCCGCTTGCATTTATTACTCAAGCTTGTGGCCCACAAAGAAGTGTTAGAGCAAGAGATCGATCCGTCTTTGTCTCTACCAGTGCTTCTCGCTCTGTGTCTCCTCCCTCTCGTCATACAGTCATCTTTAATTCATGAGACACAGTGGTTGTCATTGTGCGCTGGAGTGGCTTGGCTCTCACTTGATTTGACTCCTGCCACCTGACAGTGCACTGCTGCTTGCTAACTAGCATCCAAGATTTCTGTCAGCATGCACCATCTCACATCCCCCGAGAGAGCTTCCAGACACAGCTATTCCTGCTAACAGCCCTCCATCATCAACATACCGTGCTGATGAGCCTATACATCCACCGACTGTCAGCTATAACAACTTAATTGTCCCGAAATTACCGTTTAAAGTCCCCGCAAAGCCTACGGAATCAAAAGAGCAATTGGTCACGACTATGAAAGTGATTAGCCGACGGGGAAAGTATTCAAATGGCTGCAATAAGCCTCTGGGGATCGTACAACATTACCCGCGAAATGAAATTTCTGTGTTAACTGCCCAATAAAAACAATGAACAAACTTGTGAATAAGGAAACTGTGCACATGTAATGCATTGCGTCATGCTTGTATGGAAGCTTGTTTCTAGCACGTGATAAAAAAAAAAAAAAAAAAGATAATCATGACTGCTTATCACGCAATTCAGACATTTTTTTTTTTGTCAGAATTGCAAGAAAATAGTCTAAATTGTGAGGACTCAATTGTGTCAGAATTCTGAGAAATAAAAGTAAGCATTTTGAGATGTAAACTTGGAATTGCGAGGAAAAAAGTCAATAAAATCTGAATAAAAAGTATTTATCTGAATATTATGAATATCGCACCTCTGACTTATATCTCACAATTCTGAGTTTCACAATTCTGAACTTTTTCTCAGAATTGCGAGCTAGAAATGCACAATTGCAAAAAAGTCAGAATTGTGAGATAAATTTGCAATTGCAAGAAAATACTGAGAATTATGAGAAAAAAATCAAGAAGTGTGAGATGTAAACTTGCAATTGCAAGAAAAAAAGTCAGAACTCTGAGTTTATATATAACAATTTTGACTTTTTCGGCAAATTTTGCTTTTATATTTCCCAATTCTGAGCTATCTTGCAATTCTGATTTTTTTTTTTTTTTTTAGAATTAGGGGAACCAAAGTCTAAAATGTGAGATATAATTCTAAAAAGAAAAGTCAGAATTGTGAGATAAATTTGCAATTCCAAGAAAATACTGAAAATTATGAGAAAAAAAAAGAATTATGAGATGTAAACTTGGAATTGCAAGAAAAAAAAATCAGAACTCCTGAGTTTATGTATCACAATTTTGACTTTTTCCGCAATTCTGCTTTTATATTTCCCAAATCTGAGATTATATCTTGCAATTCTGACATTTTTTTTTCTTCCTCGCAATTCTGCACTAATATCTCACAATTCTGAGCTCTCAATTATGAGAGTCACAGTTCTGAGCTCTCAGAATTGTGTGGTATAAATTCACAATTGCAAGAAAAAGTGTGAAATTCTGAATTCTGAGTTTACACCACAATTCTGACTTTTTTGCCATTCTGCATTTATATCTCGAGTTTCGCAGTTCTGAACTTTTTCACAGACGTGCAAGATATAAATTCAGAATTGTGAGATATAAATGCAGAATTGAAAAAAAAGTCAAAATTGCAGAATTTGCAACTGCAGAAAAAAATTTGTGAGAATTTGGAGAAAAAAGTAAGAATTGTGAAATGCAAACTCAGAACTATGAGATGTAAACTTGGAATCACATGGAAAAAAGTCAGAAGAGTTTATGTATTACAATTATGAGTTTTTTTCCACCCCGAAATTCTGCTCTATTTCTCACAATTCTGAATTTACCTCTTGCAATTCTGACTTCTTTCAGAATTGGGGGAAATGTCTGCTTCCATTCACAGACAATGATAAATGTAATTATTTGATAATAATATACATGGATAAACATATATGAGAACTGTTTATTGGCAGGGTGTGCTATCTGAGCTCTGCTTTTCTTGCCTTTTAGCTGCCTTTTAGCTGTTAATGCTAGTTCAGTTAGGCATGCATAAATGTGTATGTGTGATTCACATGAGTCTTGGTATGAGATGTGCAACATGCATTTTGGTCTTTAAAAGAGCACAGAACATCACCACTTGCCAATTGATGGTTTTCTCTGGAAAGAGTACTAGAAATACTGGCTTTTTGGAGGGTGTTAATTATGTTGGCTTGACAAAGCTAACATACTGTTATAGTACAAATTTAGTTTTTTTTTCTTTCTTTCAAAATCCCTAACCAGAGACCAAAACGTTTAAATACAACTCATCCTAGAACTGCCAAAGTATTCAAACTGCATGAGGCCTTCAAAATCTTCAGACATCGAACTAACCTTCAATTGTTCAAACATTCAGAATCTGTCTTGGCAAACATTTGTTTTTAATTCCTCAATTCTGGCCCTATACCAGGATTTTCAAATGTAGCCAAAGCTTCACCATTGTAGCAGTAAATGCCTAGATTTAGTGGTGTGTGCCATGGTACAGAGATGGAATCAGATATGAATACCATGGTATTTGAATGGTTCTACACTGTAAAAATGCAATTGCACTTTTTTTTACAGTTTTACGAAAACCTTTGAGTCTCCAATACAAAAAAAAAAAATGCTATTTTCTTAAAACTACATAAAAAGCCTTGTCAGACCAACAAAATTACCCCAAATGTTGCCCCAACTAGTCAAACACAGTCGTCTGAACAAATAATTTCATATTGTTGAAATGTTAAGGCTTTGTGAGTTCCCAGCATGCATTGGAGCATGAATAAATTATGCAGTTACTGTTATAGGATTATTGTTTTGCTGTTTGTTGACTTCATTTAAATATATATATATATAATATATATATATATATATATATATATTATATATATATATCTATATATATATATATATATATATATACAGTACAGACCAAAAGTTTGGAAACATTACTATTTTTAATGTTTTTGAAAGAAGTTTCTTTGCTCATCAAGCCTGAATTTATTTGATCAAAAAATACAGAATTTTTTTTTTAATATTGTGATATATTATTACAATTTAAAATAATTGTTTTTAAATTTATTATACTTTAAATTATCATTTATTTCTGTGATGCAAATCTAAATTTTTTGGATTATTATCACATGATCCTTTAGAAATCATTCTAATATGATGATTCATTATCAAAGTTGGAAACAGTTCTGCTGCTTAATATTTTTTCAGAACGTGATACTTTTTAAGGATACTTTGATGAATAAAAAGTAAAAAAAAAAAAAAGAAGCTATGTTTTTAAAATATAAATATTTTGTAATAACAATATACACTACTGGTCAGTAATTTGGGGTCAGTAATTTTTTTTTTTCTTTCTTTTTTTTTTTTATAAAATCAATACTTTTATTCAGCAAGGATGTGTTAAATTGATAAAAAGTGATAGTAAAGAAAATATATTATTAGAATATATATTATTAGAATTTTTTTTTTGTTTTGAATAAATGCAGTTCTTTTTAACCTTTTTATGCATCAAATATATTAGACAGCAGAACTGTTTCCAACACTCATAATAAATCAGAATATTAGAATGATTTCTAAATGATCATGTGATAGACTGGATGTTACATGTGACACTGAAGGCTGGAGTAATGATGCTGAAAATTTCAGCTTTGCATCACAGGAATAAATTATTTTTTAAAGTATATTCAAATAGAAAAACTATTATTTTAAGTTGTGTAATAATATTTCACAATATTACTGTTTTTTTTTCTGTATTTTTGATCAAATAAATGCAGGCTTGATGAGCAGAAGAAACTTCTTTCAAAAACGTTAAAAATAGTAATGTTTCCAAACTTTTGGTCTGTACTGTATATATATATATATATATATATATATATATAGTTTTATCATTAATGTTAGTTATTTGTTGTACTGTGATGTAAAGAGCTCATCTTTTTAACATTTGTTACTATGTTGCCATGTTAGTATTTTCTCTGCTGAAGGCAAGATGTAAAATACCATGGTACGTCTTTAAATTGTGAATTGTAAAACATTTCTCAATGTGGTTTAATGGAAAACAAACAGCGGTATGTGCACAGCTGGCTCTCGTGTATATTGTTTATTGCAGGGTCTGGGCGAGTGATTATGCTTTTGTAATTGATTTCTCTTTAAGTGCACTGCTCAAGTGTATAATGGTGGTGTAGCATGACTGTGACCTTACTAACGCTGCAGACGCTCCTCACTCACATCCCTGAGCAGCAGCCATGATGCATTTACCATTGATTCCTCTCACTGGCAAATACATATGTAGGCATATATCTGTCTACAATAACAGATGCTAAAAAGAAGCACTTTTCTTCTTTAAATCATCAGTTATTGAAGAAGAAGCCTTGTGTGAATTTCTGAATAATGAAAAGTATAACGTAGATAGAGCAACAGCAGTTCATGAGCAACTTCAAACTTACTCTATGCCTTAGAAAAAGTGACTTATCTTGTGTTATCTTTACTTATGAAATGGGAATTATGAATCAAATACAGCAGGGTTTTTCAATTCTTATTTTAGAAGTGATTGAGTTAGACCTCGAGTGGCTGGGCTCGGCTCTTTGATGCTTTCCTCTCATTTGTTCGTTATCAGTTATCTCTTTTTCATTCATGCCTCTCAGACTCTTTTTTTTTTTTTTTGATACTCTTCATTTCTGGTTGCGTGTTTGCTGGTGAGTCATTGCGTGCACATCTCTTGGCCTGTGCTTTTACAATCTAACATACAGTATGTTTAGGCTTGTTTGGTGGCAAAAGTAATTTCTCCTGTTTTTGATTCATATGCTCCAGACATGAAAAGCGGTGGTTGGCTGCACAGCTCGAATCCTGTAATTTGATGTCTGAGACATGTCTTTAGGGATGCCAATGTGTGCTGCACATCTCCTAGAGAAATAAATGATGGTGTGTTTCTCATTGTTTTACGACAGGGGATTTTCAAGTTTGATTAGAATGTAAAAAAAAAATTTCAAACATTTGTACAAGTGAAGCTTGTAGATTCAGCTTGTTGCACCAACTTGCATTTCATTTTGCATCTCTTGTAGTCGTTTTGATAGCTTCAAGTGGTCATGCAAAATTTTGGTATGTAGGGAAATATAAACAATGCAACCACTCAAACAAGAAAACTATGGCATCTACGGTTCTATGAAGAACTTCTAATTGCACAAAAGATTCTTTATAATGGAAGTGGGTTCTTTTAAAAACGGTTGCTGAAAGGTTCTTAACACAAAAACAAAACCAAAACAAAACCAAACAAAATAACCTATATAAAAAAAAAAAAAGAAAAAAAAAAAGTGAATTGTTCACAGTATGATCTATTAAGAAGATAGAGAGGTGAATTTTGATTTCATGCTGACTTTAAAGAAGTCCTGTTACTGCAGTGCTATTGAAACTGACTGTATGCTTCATACACCCTGATATTAATATGTAGAATAGACATCCTAGCCCACTGCAGAGAGTTCGATTGCCCTCAATCTAGAGGAAAATGAGTGTGATTTTGCTAATTTTGTTGTCAGCGTGGTCCATTGCACTCTAAATGAATTGACTTTGCTTTACGAGGACCTGTCCAGGAGGAGATATCGCTGCTCATGTGGTCTTCCTCCCCTTTCAGGTGCTTGAAGATAACAGCATTTCCACCACACAGTTTTTTGGTGGCCAAGATTAAGTAATTGTTCACAAGATGAATCCAGCCATTGACAAATTCCCTCCTGAGAGCTTTACAGAAATGTTTTATTGCAGGAAATTGTATATATGCATAATATGCGTCGGCTCCCTTAAAAACACAAAGCAATATAATTTCCTGCAATATAGGAAGTGCCAGTCCTCATTTGGAAACAGATGAACTTTCCATTAGGTCATATGAAACCCTTCGATTTCCTTGAATTAGTGTGATGCAATTGCATGACAGAGGGCATTGGGGGTCAATAAAAGAAGACGACTTGCACTCATCCTATAATCAGCACAAGGCATCTTTGGACGGATGGGACCATGCACTCAAGTGCTTCCCAGGAAATATGATTAGATACAAGCCTGTGTCGCTTGCAGCGGAGAGGTTGCTTTATTTGAGGTCTTATGTAATGCCGTACGCTCATCAGCTGTGGAGAAGAGGGGCGTTAATAACCAGGAATGAGATGCAGGAACAAGACAAAAGAATCTAATGAAACATAAGACTAGCTGCTGGGTGCATTTTTCATGGCGAACCCCTTTGTTTCTCTTACTGAGGGATTTTTATGTAAAAAGTGCAATTAGGTAGGCGTCATAACTCTCTAGATTACTAATCACTGCCTCATTTCTCCAGAGGACTTGGAAATTAAGGGGGGGGGTACTTTTGTTTTGCTACATTTTGCCTAAAGCTACTGAAACTCTCTCTAAGCCTTTCATCTGAGCCAATGACAAAACACAGTATGCTATTTTAAGTCTCGTACCCTGCATTTGCAGGACACGTGTGGTTTTCGGTTTCTGCTATTTGGCTGTTTTGGGTTGTTTGGTTAAATAAAAGTTTGTCTGCTTGCAGAGGATTCAGGTTGTAAGACAAATGCATGTATCATCATTTTAAACAATTACTGGAGTGTTTACAAGACCCATATCCAGAAAGATTTTGTTTGCATTTACAAGCAGTTGTAATTGCAGAGATGTTTTACAAGTCTTTTCAAGCTCTCTTCAGTATCAAACTCTGCTCCAGTTTGGGATCAAACATGTGCTACCAGTTTAAAAGGTATGACCGGTGTGCAATCAGTACGTTATGTTTCTTACAATGCTTCTTGTTTAGCTTAATCCACAACTATTCACAACAGAGATTAATACAAGCTGATTATTTATGCAGAGTAATTACAGTTCAGCAAGTGTTGGAACATTAATTAGCACAGAAATATTTTTTATTCTTTTCTCTGTCATACCCAACACCAGCTATTGAAGGATTGCGTTTTATGTAGCATAAATTTAACTTATTGAATAATGACTATTATGCTTGTAGTATATATAGTATTGTGTCATATGGATAATTGTTTATAGAGTAATATTTTATTTAATGTTCCATTTTGTGGTTTTGGAGCTTGACAGACATTGATCAGTTTATGAAAATTATAGCTTTTGTGTGTTAAAGAAAAGACGTGTTTGGATCGACATAGGGCTGAGTACATTTTAATTTTAGTCATTTTTTTCCCTTTTTTTAAATAATTAAACACTTTCCTGCTTTGTAAGGACACACTATCATTCGAAAGTTTAGGAATTTTAAAATATTTTTGAAGGAAGTCTCTTATGTTCATCAAGGCTGCACTTGTTTGATTAAAAAATACAGTAAAAACAGTAATATTGTGAAATATTATTATAATTCAAAATAACTGATTTCTATTTGAATAGATTTTAAAATGTAATTTATTGCTGTGATCAAAGCTGAATTTTCAGCATCATTACTCCAGTCTTCAGTGTCACATGATCTTCAGAAATCATTCTAATATGCTGATGTGCTGCTCAAGAAACATTTCTTATTATTATCAGTGTTGAAAACAGTTGTGCTGCTTCATATTTTTGTGGAAACTGTGATAGATTCTTTGATTAATAGAAAGTTCAAAAACTTTAACAATAAACAAAAAAATTTTTTAACAATAAAAAAAACTATCAAATTCTAAAAAAAAAATAATGAATAAAAGTATTAATTTCTAAAAAAAAAAAAAAAAAAAAAAAAATATTGATCTTAAACTTACGAACAATAATGTGTTGTGAAAAATGCAAAACAAATAATTGCCGTTTTTGCTATAAAATATCCTGTAACTCTCTGAACTTTCTGAAAAAAAAACAAAAAAAAAAAACACCATTAATTCAAACTAGACTCCAAAAACATTCTTATGTCAGACAGAATCCATGCGATCACACAAGAATAAAATGCATGTGGCATCTACCACTCTTTATATCTAATAACAAGATAAAATAGCATATTCTATGACCCTTTATCTATCTGACCATAAGTGAACACGATACACGTAAATCCTGTGCTAATGCTGAGCTGGGATGACAGTGCCCTGCTCAAACTCATGACAGAAGTCAGTGTGCTCGATATCTCATCTTAAACACTCATATTAATCTCCTTACAATAACATGATGCTGATTAGCAGTCAGATAAAAGCCTGAGATCCAGTAATGACTTTCATCCCAACACACACTGATTACATTAAATCATTGTTGCAGGATAACGTGGAGATTACTGAGTTACTATATAAAGTCAACTGTGCTTAGTTTTGTTTTCACAATAGGAGCATTATACTAAAGAGGCTGTCTGTGCCCAGATCAGTGCTATTTCTTGGTTCATTGCCTCTCAGATGTGCTATAATGTGCTGGCTTTTTACCTTTTTAATATATTGTGGTAATTAGTGCTGTTTGCTAAAGTATCACTGTTATTATTGCTCATTATTATTGTTAGTAATTTGAACAAACCACTCACCCTAAATATAATAATTTCAGAGTGTAACTTACCCTGCACTTTATACTGAATTACATTTATATATGGGAACAGATTTGCATTTGTAAATGAGCTGTGATGAATGCTGGGACAGTACATTCGTGAGCAGAAACATGGGCAGATGATGATGATCTAACTTTGCAATAGAAAGTTGCAATTACTTTTTTTTATTCTGTGGTGGAAGCTCCTTTTTTATCACACAATAAGATTTTTATTAAAAAAAAATTCTCACAATTGCAAGTTTATATTTCAAAATTCTGAGTTTATGTCCCGCAATTCTGAATGAAATGAAATTCTGGAACAAAAGTCAGAATTGTGAAGTATAAACTCAGAATTAAAAAAAAAAAAAAGAATTGTGAAAGAATTTTTTTTTAATTACGTAGCAGAAACAAGCTCCTTTTTTATATGACAATTCTGACTTTTTATCACAATAACAAGTAAATATCTCAATATTCTATAAGTTTATTTCCACCACAGAATAAAAAATTCAACATGAGGCAATTGTGACGTTTAATCTCATTTTCACATAACAAGTGTGAGAAAAAAAATCAGAATTGTTAAATAAAATATTGCAATTCATTTTTTTTTTTTTTTTGCTTTTTATTCCATGGCAGACTCTGCTTTTTTCTCCCCTCTTTTCTCCTCACAGTTAGAGCTTTTTCTTGAAATTCTGATTCGACAAAAAAAAAAAAAAAAAAAAAAAAAAAGTCAGAATTGTGAGATTTAATCTTCTAATTTATTATTATTATTATTATTATTATTATAAATTTTGTGGCAGAAACAATCTCCTTTCTATCTCACAATTCGGACTTTTCTTCTTGGAATTTGGAGTTTATAGCTTAAAATTGTTTAACAAACAAACAAAGAAAAACCTACATTGTGAAAAATTGTCTGAATTTGATGTACACTCAGAATTATGGGTGGAAAAGTCTGATTTTTTTTTTATAAAAACAGCACTTTTTTATCTTTTTTTTTTCATGGCGGAAACAAAGTCCTTTTTTAAGACCTGACTTCACACAAAAACAGCATTTAGGGAAATTGAGCGTTATGTGCAGAGACATTATGATGCTGCTCTTAATTTGTAAAAAGCTGCTCAATATTCCTGATTTCACTCCATTACTTAGCTGAAAATGAGCTTATGAAAAAATGACTATTTGTTCTGCACATGCAAATAAATATGTATTTATTTATTTGGTTAATAAAGTATCATTTAATGGACAGAAATCCATCACAGCAGATGTTTTTATTCAAACCATTAACCCTTTGTGTCCTCGTCCGCCTGCTACATCATTGCTTAATGACACAGAAGAGGCAAAAGCTTCATTAATCACGTGTAGCCCTGACTGAGCTTTTCTCTATCAATTTCTAGCCCTTTGTGTCATTTATGAATTTTTTTCTGTTATACTTTCATAACATGGGTAACATTGAGAGCAGAGTAAAGGTTAACAGCTGGATTCATTCATCAGGGTTAACAGCAGGAGGTGAACATATTAATGGGTATTAAAAACGTTACTAAAACTAAATTATGGGCTAATCAGATAATAATAATACTTTTTATTGACTTTCTGTTTGCACAGAAATCAGAAATCCGTTCTACTGCTTGAGCTGATAATAATAATAATTATTGTTATTATTACATCTGATAATATTATATATAATTATCTTCATTGTTTTGGATAAAAATACATTAAATATATATTTTTATAACATTGTTTTTTACTTGCAAGATATATACTTTTAAAAAAAGGATAGCTTATGAAGTGTATTTTAAATACTGACAGTTTAAAGTTTGTTTAAACTATTTTTCTGTGTCTGTACTGTAGCTCATTATATTGTTTTTCAGTACATCAAGTCAATAACAAGCACATAAAATAAGTACATGAGCTATGCTTAAGTAATAATGATTCAGTTAAAATTAACATGTAAATTGATATGTGAGCTGACAGCTGGCACCAGGATGTATTTACTGATAACACATCTTCATGTCATCTCTAGTAACTGAAGCATAAAAGTCTCGGGTCTCTTCTTTTCAACCTGAAGCATAAAAAATTAAAGACCTCACACACTAACAAAATACTACACACACAAACAAACTTTGAGCATTAACAAGCCTCTCGCTGTGTTTTTGTTAGTATGTGAGGGAGAGAAAGCACAAATGCCGCCTGATCATCCTGCTTTCAGCTCCTGACCTTCACGTCACTATAGTGCTCTTGAAGGAAGAAGAATAATTCAGCTCTGATAATTAGTTTGCTCAAATGACTTTTCCTGCTCCCATTTGAGGGTCCTTCTTTTCATTTACCTGTCAATTAGCCCCAAAACACGAAAGGTCACCTTGGGTAATGGAAGTATTTACTCCAAATACCTGATCTCAGTGTCTCTTGTGAAACGTGCAAAACGTTTTGTTATTTACATCTCCTAAAAATAAAGGTTTGTTGAGGGTTGTTGCATCAATGCCATAAAAGAACCATTCTGAGTTCCTCAGATAACCTTTCAGTGAACAGTTCTTAAAAGAACCATTTTTTTTCTTAGTGAAGAATACTTTTTTTTATTTTAATTCCCTTCTCAGAACTGCAAGTCTACATCTTGCAACTGAGTTTGTGTCACAATTTTGAGAGAGAGAGAGAGAGAGAGAGAGAGAGAGAAAAATTGAGAGAATAAAAAAAAAAAATCATTACAAAAAAAAACAAAATTACAATAAAAAGTAAATTAACACATTATTTAAATGTATACATAAAAAATCAACAATAAAAAAAAACCTTCTTCTATACAACATTCAGATTCAGGAAATTCATAAATATGACCCGGGACCACAAAACCAGTCTTAAGCGTAATTTTCTTGAAATTAAGATCTTAACATCTTATAAATAAGCTTTCGAGTCCATTGCGATGTGAAGGGACTGTATGGACATTAAGGGTGTTTGAAGTCTGGAGGTGGTTAGGATTGGACAATATTTTGGAGATGTCTGAGATACAACCTATTTGAAAATCTGGAATCTGAGGTCGCCGCGAAAAAAATAAAATAAGGTTGGCGGGTGCCCCGTGGACCCCAAACGTTCAAAATATTTAAGGAGTGGGCAAATGCGGTCGCCTTGGTAAGTTAAGTCCAAATGAAAGTTGTCCAGGCTCTCAATGAACTAGGTCTTCTTGCGCTAAAACATGCATATTACTAATCAAAAATGAAGTTTTGACATATTTATAGTAGGAAATTTACAAAAAAACTATAATTAACAAAATCATTAATCAACACCTACAACTCAACCCACCATTTAGAAGACAACGCTTTCCCGTCATTGACAATTTTTTTACAGCTTTTCGTGTTTTCACTGTTATACATCCACTACCGAGCACTGTTATATATCACTCTGGCCTTCGCCCATGGTGCTATTGGACCTCATGGGCACTCTTCTAAATGAGTACACTGACACCACCTCCCTTTTCTCAATTTGCAAAAAAACCTCACATCTGTGAACAGGACAGAAAAAGTAGCAATTTCTTATGTAAACAGATGCATATGATAAATAATGTGATCATCAGCAATAGACAGCATATAAATGAAAAGTGCGATAATGTTATGGAGTGGCAAAAGTATGATGATCTAGGAAGTGGGTATACGGATGGGATTGCAAGTTTTGGAGGAGTTGATGGAAGTGATTCCAATCCGTACTGGCATTTATGCTGTTGAGTTCAATCGTACTGAATCCACAGCCTTATCTTTTCAGATGTAGGTTTTTTTGGATAAAAATGTGATTTTTTCTCACCCAGAGGGTTTTTGCTCAAAATCCCTATACGTTTTTCGGTACTTCGCTTTACCCGGCTTTTAGGCCTTGGTCGGGTTTTTCTGGGTTCTAGAGGGCCATTAACGCTCATACACTGGGCATTCCTACCTAACTAACCTACAATGGGCAGTCCCTACCTAACGAATGGAAACCTAACTACATTCAAGTGTTGATAAAAAAGAATGCTTTAAGCTAGGCCGTAAGGTTAACAAAACTGAGTCCAGGATTTGCTCTTTTATTTGGACAGCCCCAGGAGAGGTTGTGGGGTTTGGCTCTTGCATATTCAAATTTCATACAGCACGATTCCCTTCTTACCTCGACCGTACTTGATGTTTTCTAATAGGTGCTGGTCAGAGTTTCAACATCAAACTTTTGTGTGAAAATTTCCAGCACAATTCTTTCCAAAATGCTTTGTTAGTCTGTCGGCGGTGGGCTGGCAACCCGTTTTTTTTTCAAAATGCTGGCAGGGAAAGCCTCTTTGTTCCCCTGTCAAATATTCTTCCTATTTCTTTTTAAACAAGAAAAATAAATATTTTAGTGACCCATACAGGACTGTATTTTTGGCTAGTCATTTTGAACTAACCATCAGGCAGAACCATTCCATTTGTCCGATATAGTGTGGCCTTTAAGAACATTTTTCCCACCAAACTGTGGGCTCAAAGAAATGGGTTTTTGCCACTATAAAAGAACCTTTGAGTGCATTCCATGGAAAAAAGAAATCGAAATGTTAAAGTTCTTCCCTGTGGATGTTCTTTAAAGTTTCACTCTTCATGGAACCATCAATGCCAATAAAGAGCATTTATTTTTAAGAGTGAACTCCAAACAGTTTCATATGCTCATGTTCTCTTCAGCAATGACAAATGCTTCTCAGTTTCAACACCTTTAAGAAGTCAGCTGTTTCAGATCTCCCCTCCATCACCCCTGTTTTCTCCTCCAACTCTGATCTTCCCCCTTTCCTCTCTGCATTAAAACACACCAGTGGTTTCTCCTTTGATGTGATGGTGCTATTTGCTTGACAATAGCCACTCATCCTGAGCCATCTCTTGTGTTTATGGCTCTTTGTGTGAAATCCAGCAAACTCCTACAGATCGGCTCTCCCCTCAAGTCTTCATTCACAAGCTCTCAGAATCACCCTGTTTGTACATTCATGACCTGAGAGGTCTGATTATGCAGTGTGAAGTATGAATTGATTTTTCTGTGTGTCATCAAGTTTCTGAAAATGGCTCACAACTGTAGTAAAACCTCTGTAAACACAGACTTACAAATAAAAATGCTTATGCCTTAAGGCCTATAAATGCTGTAAGGTGCATGCAATGGTTAGTGTGTAGCAAATACAACTACATTTCTCACTGATGTAGATATGCAGTTGCTAAGCTGTTATGAGTGCTTTCTGGTGGTTACTTGAACCAATAAGCACTCAAACCACCCAAAACATCTAAATAAAAATTCCCACACTCTTAAAAATAAAGATTTGGTAAGGAAGTTATTAAAGCAATGTCATGTAAGTACAATTTTTGGTTCCCCACGAAAACCTTCAGTCAACCGTTCTTAAAAGAAACACTTGTTTTTCTAAGAGTGAAGAATATTTTAAAAATCTAACCCTTTTCCCACCATAAAGAAGCTTTTGTGGAACAGAAAGATTCCATGGATGTTAAAGATTCTTCATTGAGCCAATAAAGAACCTTTATTTTTAAAAGTGTCTAAGTTAAGAAAACCATTAGTGATAATATTGTTATGGTTTTACCCTTATAAATGTACCCTTTGAATAGTTTTCCTAACTTAAGGAGTTTGTTAAACTTGAACTAACGTTAGGAAACAAACTTTGTTGAAACTAGGCACCGGATTCTATAAATGGCTTATTCCCTTCTTTAGCATAAAATCGTGTCATTTTTCTTGTTTTATTGGCTCCTGGCAAACATTGCAAGTTTAATTGCTTTGAAACATATCTCAAGAAGCTGCATTCAAGTTCAATACTTTAGTATTAACTCTGACATATGAAACTCTTCCTCTGATTATTATCTAGCTGAAAAACGGAATCCTGACTTGAATAAATGTATGAACCATAATAAAGCAAAACGTGGTTCAAGAAAATACTGACACATGGGGGTGATCCTTTTTTCCAACTCAGTGATTCTGTTTGTTTTTTTGCTTTTCCCTGACATGTTAATGTTATATCTTTCACTTGGATGTTATAAGTTGCACTGAGTAAATACAGCTGGATAAACATAAACTGTGTCCGTCTTCATTTCAGGCTCCAAAGCAGCAAAATTTGATTCTTTTAAAGGGGGGTGATTCTTTTCTATACCCACTGTACTTGCACTCAGCATCCTGCTGCAACATGTGCTTATTGATTTTGCCCTTTTTTTCTTTTACATAATCCAGGCTGGCTCGCAGCTCCAGGCAGACCGGCTGATGTAAATATAGATCGAAAAGTTCCCTGCATCTGCACCAGAGAAAGCGCACCATTGAGTCCTGACAACAACCTTTGCTGAGTTCTGCCTAGTGCACTTAAAGAACTGACATCCATGGGTTCATAAACAATCAGTGCCAAGTCTGAAGTCGAGCTGAAGTTGGAGGCATGAAAGGTGACATTTGGTGAGCGCCAGCAGCGAGTTTCGAGCTTGGTGGAGGAGTTTGGAGAACTCAGGAGAACTTTAGAGAAGGCCTTCAGCGGTGCAGGGCAGTGGAACTGCAGGGGATGGATGTTCAGAACAGACTGTTCCTCATGCCTCCTGTGACTGCTCCACTCTTTTCTCCGCCTGCTGAAACTTTACTTCTGTTGTGTTGACTCTACATCTTGCCATAAACTGTATCGTATGCATACACCATGAAAATATCACCAAATATTTTTAACAATTGCCTGCAAACCTTTATCACATTCATGTGTGACAATTGTACTCATTTTGTACATTTTAGGGGTGTTTCAGTCAGTTAGTTTTAACACCTATACAACCTCCTTTATCATATTTGATACACAAATTTATATTATCGAAACCTTTTTGTTTAATATTTTTATATTTTTAGTAATATTTCAAGATCAAAACTTACAGGACTGACACAACCTCCTTGATTATCCATACATAATTCTTCTTATTTTTTTTTTTTTTTTTAAATCATATTAAATTAAATAAAAAATGCATTACATTACTGTATGTTTTAAAACTAGAGAGCTTTGATCATAAAACTAAGCATTAAAATATCATCTTACTAAGACATTATTAGGAGATATAGAGTGATAACGGATATTATATGTATTTTATGTAAATATACACTGTTATAAAGGTCTTGTTGATTTACATTACAAATTTCCTCTAACATTTTGGTCACATAAACAGCATCTCATAAGTATCATATTTGCTCAGTTTGGGTCTTTGAATAAAACTGAGGTGTTTTTTCTTCCTGGAGTATGAGCTCTGTATTCTCCTGTATCATATGTGCCATAATTTCCTGATATATCAAATATAATATTCAACAAAAACATTTGCAAGCTTCTTATTTATTATTTTTTTATATTTTGTCTAAAATAAACAATAAACTGCTTCATTTGAAAAATATTTTTTCTGACTTATGCACAGGTTTAAGGAAAAAAAAATCTAAATTTGTGTAAGTGGGAAGTCTGTTTAAATGACACAATACATCAGGGCAAAATTCATAATTTAGGAATTGGTTCCCTTTTAATTAATCTGTGTGACATTAAGCCAAAATTGTGTTCTTCCACCATGGCCAATAAAACCGAAGTTAATTTATTAAATATTGTGATATGGCCTGTATATTATACAGTGCCATTATTAATAAAATCCAATATACAGTATTTGGACGTTCCAAACAGAATGTTGCAACCTAGACTTACAGCAGTTAAATCAATGTCTATGAATATTGTTCCATTTTAGAATTCTACATCCTTGTTCAAATTTGAATTATGAATTCTGTTTGCATATTCACTGGAATTTTAAATATATTTTCAGTCACATTTTGACTGGCACACAAGCTTGTCATGTAAAGAGTGAACATCTGCAGAATGGATTTAAACATGATCAAATGGAGAAGAGAGTACTAAAGATCAGTGAAAAACACTTGGATGCTACATTCTCACTCATAATCTCCTCCATTTTCCAACACACCCATTAAAATATCTAACGTTGGATTTAAAAAAAAAAAAAAAAAATTAACTGCTACTTTAAATGGCCTTACACCTGAGACTGGATTATGTGAAATAATACAGTAAAATGTTTGTGTTCTGCTGCCAGTAGTCATGCTGGTGATGTTCTGCAGTCCCGTCCCCAGGCTCGTGTTGCAGGGCTCTAGTGTGTGAGAGCTAATGAGTTCACTGCTGGAGTGGTCTTGATCAATTATTAATGGCGCTCCAAGTATTAGTGACATAACTTCACTCAGCTTCAACTTCCGTTTCCTACCGAGCACATCTGCTGCCACATGACGGAGTAAAGACTCACCTTTCCCGTATTCCTCTCATATCGCTCTGAACTTACTCCCATACCTCCCTTTCCTTTCCACACATCTCACTTCCTTTCCACTCCCCTCCCCCCAATTATTATATTTCAACACACTCTAAATCCAATAAAATGATTGATACAGATGATGTGTGGGCTGAGTGATATGCTTCTCTGGTGTGAGAGAGAGAGGGAGAGAGAGAGAGAGAGAGAGAGAGAGAGAGGGAGAGAGAAAAAGAGAGAGGGAGTGTGTGTGATGTGCAACTGGGGGGGGGGGGGGTCTTTTTCAGCGCGTTTCTGCCCTTTCAGAGAATATGATATCACTCACAGAGAATTTCCTGCTGCCTGTATTTTTGGACACAATGTACCCAGGAGAGCATGGCAGACTGCAAGAAACACTGAGGATTCTGGCTTCCTTTGGAGAAGAACATTTCAATGTCACATCAACATGTCTGGCCACATGCACAATACAGATTCACACAGGCTTTGGTGAACAGACTGGCTGGTGGGATACACTGCAGTGCATTCTGGGAGATGGTATACTGTCATGAAATCAGTACACAGCCCTCTGAGTTAGCAAGTCTAAAAAATACCTATAGTCTCTAACAAAGACCATATAGTTTTATTTTTATTTAGACTATTTAGATCTTTTTGACTCTTTATCTTGCTCAAATTTCTCTCTAAATCTTGTTTTGATGGGGGACAAACTAAATTATATGTATGTATATGCGTATACATAAATATATGTATGCGTATATATATATATATATATATATACTCACATACATATACATATACATATACATATATATACATATACATAATGTAAACTTACACTATAATAATGTACAATGTAGTTTGTATCAACTATACAAATAAATAAAGATGTTTTCATCAGTGGTCTCAATTTTATATATTAGCTGTAAACAAAAACAAACCAGAAAAATGTTCAAAACACCCTTTTTTTGTTGTAGTATTTAACATTTTAAACTATTTATTTTTTAATTGTCTGCTTCAGACTGTATAGTATATTTCTCCTGAGAATACAGAGTTCTTTTTCTCTCTCTCTGTCTCTCTCTCTTAATGTCTCTCTATGACCTCCCATTATGTGAGTGCATTGAATATGGAGATATGAAGTACACCCACTCATGTTTCTAGCACTCTGGTCTGTGTGCTCTCAGCTGGGTTTTATAAAATTGCAATTGGACTTCACAGCAGGTGCCACTGGAAACAAAGAACAAACATTATCTCTCCCCCCTCCCCCCTTTATCTCTCACACAGACACATTTGTCATTTCTAGACCATGTACAGAATCATCATAGGGATACCAAGGTCTTTCATAACGAACAAATGCATCATTAAATCTATTGTCTGCCTTACTGACCATGTGGGATGCAACAAAATAATCACTTATTATTTGAAATTTCCCAAGTGTGCCCTTTTGCACCCATCCAAGTCCAATTCCATAAAAACTCATGTATTAATAAACAGTTCGATCTGAAGAATGGGAAACTGATCCGAGATCAGCAGTGTTCAGAGTGAGTCGGCGTGCAACATGCCCAGACATGATTAAGAGGGCAGGTGGCTGCATAGCTGAGCTAGCGACGGTCCTCCCCGCAGATTCATTTACACTGCAGCGACTTTTGCCCAGAGACAAATAACTTGCAATACTTACAGAGAACAAAAACTGAGAGATGGTTTGCTGGTCTGAACTGGTTAATTTCTCTGGTCTAAATGGGTGAGACCAACAACACAAATCATGCTACATCAACATTCACTCCCATCAAATATACATGGAAAAACCTTCTCCAAGGCAATGGATGCACTTGCCCTTAAAGTCTCGCTAGGGATGGGCAAAGTAGCAATTCTTTCAGCGAGGCATGTTTTCCTGAAACCTAACCAGGAATCACATCGCCTGGGATGTAGATGAGATTCGGACCCACTTAGACCTACATTCATAGCTCTCCAACCTGTTATTATTGGACTAGAGCTGTTTTACCACTACATCGATGGATGTGACAGACTAGAAAAAGTCCAATGCAAATTCTGTTGGATGGAAAAACAGGTACTTGTCAGCTCAGTGTGTCACACATCTCATCAGACGGTGGCTCTGGATGTTTCTACTCCAGACTCAGTCCACTGCTTCCGCAGGTCCCCCAAGGTCTGGAATCGGTCCTTCTCCACAATCTTCCTCAGGGTCCGGTCACCTCTTCTCGTTGTGCAGCATTTTTTGTTACACTTTTTCCTTCCCACAGACTTCCCACTGAGGTGCCTTGATACAGCACTCTGGGAACAGCCTATTCGTTATTAACCTGTTATTATTGGACTAGAGCTGTTTTACCACTACATCAATGGGTGTGACAGACTAGAAAAAGTCCAATGCAAATTCTGTTGGATGGAAAAACAGGTACTTGTCAGCTCAGTGTGTCACACATCTCATCAGATCTGATTTCCAACCAGATTAAAAGTCGAAACAGTCTATTCAGCTCCTGCCTCTGTGTAAAAATGGAAACAGCAGTGTTTCTATTGGCTTTCAATGGGATTTGAACGCCACAACACCAACATGACTTCTGTTTGCCCATCTGTCTGGTTGATGCCCATTCTTCACACACACACACACACACACACACACACACACACACACACACACACACACACACACACACACACACACACACACACACACACACACACACACACACACACACACACACACACTCTCTTTCTGGCAGCTCGTTGGGCCTGATGAAGCAGCTGGGGGCAGAAATGTACGTGATGACTTGGCACATTCCCAGTGACTTTAATGCACTAAAATTAACAGCTTATTGTTGAGCTAGGCATTCACCAGAGGGCAACACCCTGGTCATATGAAATGTGCGTTTTGATTGGACGAACATTTCTTGGTCATACACCTTCCACAGGATACATAAATACATATAAATACATTTAGACCACTTAACTTTATGATTGCTATCGGGATGTGAAGAGATTTTCAACCAGCACAACAAAAAATGTTTCTGAAACAATCACCTTTAAGATACAACTGCAGTATAATCAATTTTCAAAGAAAGACATGAAACAGTGTTTGACTGCTGTAATTTGGCATATTTCTGAAAAATTCAGCTAGACAAGTGATTGTGAAAAGTGGGTGATACATACCAGAATGGAATCTGTTGTTTAGAGGGAAGAAGTTGAAAAGTAAGAGAGATTTATGACACCAGCTGTAAAGGAAAAGAAAAAGCTACTGCATTTTGATACAAAAATGTAAACATATTTATTTTTATTTGAAATGCACCATGGGTTCATTTTTATTGGATGGTGATTTCAAAAGGTCCTTTTTTCCGTACTTTTTGAAAAGACATGATCTTTTTCCTCTCACCGGGCAGACTCTGGAAGGTGAAGGTTTTGTACAGAAGTTTTTGTAAAAACATCACCCATCTCCAGTCTGAACTCCATCAAAAGACGTGCAGCTTACAGACAGCAGCCGGTAACAGCCTAACACTGCAGACAACGGAAAATGACCTCAGATCAGTGAAACAGCACTACACATTCACACACAAGTACTTTAAAGCATGACTAAAGCACTCAGATAGCAGCGAGGAGATGTTCAGATTGCTTTCTGCCCAAGCGCAGATGACTTTGGGCTTCACTCCCACGTACAAACAAAATATCTCAAGGTCAAGAAGCCAGAACAGAGACTGACCTGAACCCTGATGCTTGTATGTGTGTGTGTATGCATGTGTGCATGCTTGAGAACTCACACACTGCCTCGTTTTATCGAGACACACTCCATTGAGGAATGCCGCCCTGTTTAAAAAGCACATCACTCACTTCCTCTAAACTGTTTAAGAGTGTCACCTGAGTCTCGATAGCTCCGCAGGCATCACTCCATCACTTTGATCTCTGCTTTAGCTAATGCCTTCTTATGCCTTTAATACACAAGAAATATTGCGGGTTATTAAATGTTTTATGAACAGACGGGTCACACTCCTCCAGCCTCATATGAACTTCATTAGCAGAGTTTATTCTCGAGAACACGTGTGTGAACAGACATTAAAGTGCACTAATGAAATCAAACCTTCGGCTGCACTTTAATAACTGAAGTGGTCACCTGCTTGTATCCAAACAGTCCCAGGTGTCTTTACTGTACTAAATTATGACCTATTTGGAACCAAAGGCAGTGTGCGACCCTTGACTTATGGCAGAGTCAGATCTGCACAGTGTGGGCCGAAATAATTAGCCTTTTAAAGCTGACACAAACCATTCAGGGTCTCGTCACCCCACTCATATTCACATGTTTTGATCAGCAGCGTCAAGCAATAAACTATGAGATGCATAGGAACTATAGGACTGCACAAAAGTGAAACTATTTGCATAATATTATGAGCACGTATGAGTGTTTTTTACAGAGAGGCTCTGTTTCAAAATCTAGTGAGCTGTCTATGTCGAAGACATCTAAAGACATAACAAGCATGCTTAAATAAGACAAATATATGCAGAGAAGCCAAATCCATACTCCAGTGCGTATGGATAAAAAACATAAATTAAAATAATAATAATACTAATATATATAATATATAATATATATATAATGTAAAAATATATCACAGAAATATCCAATATGTGTGTGTTATGTATACAAATATTGGGTATATATATATATATATATATATATATATATATATATATATCATATATATATATATATATATATAATACAAACTTATTGTATAAATTTATCTTTTATATGTGTATGTACACAAATATTAATTAAATTAGTTGAAATTTGGAATGACATTTCATTTTAATTATTTAAAAAAAATATTTTAAAAATAACATTTATTAAAATATGTATTATTTTATTATTTAAACATCTGTATATGTAACACACAATTTTTTTTTAATTTCAAATAAATATATATTTGAAAGAAAAGTAAATTATTTCTTAATAATAATTATTAAGAAATTACACATTAATAAATGTTTTTATTGATACTTTAAAAAAAAAAAATATATTTTATGCTTAAACTATGAAGTCAGTTTATTATACACTTAATGTGAAAAGCACGCTCTGTGACACACAGTGTTCAAAATCACATTCCATTTAGGATAATTTAGGATGCTGCCTTGGTAGTTTTTTCATGCATGTCTAAGTTTGCATATATGTGTGTGTTTTGTATATGTGTAGGTGTGACAACAACTGTACAGCTGTGTCAGTAAACTGTGTGTATGTCCAAACAAGCCCAAACATGTTTTACAGTGTCCTCCAGTGTGTCCATACCCACCCGTGTGTGGGACCAGTGAGGTCAAACGTATTGTCCTTTCCTTGTCATACAGTATTCTCCAGCCACAGGGGATATGTTTGAGGGAGCTTGTGTGCTTACAGTAGGGCCTGGGAGAATGAAAACAAACTTGGCCTGGCGGTAAACTTGTGGTGGTGCAGCCCGGGTGGGGACCACTGACGTCTATAAATAAACCTCTCTGGGTTAGCTGTGAATCCGTACAGTTGGCTCTAAGTGGATGATGTCATTCTTGGCTGGCCAGTGTCACAGCACATCTGCACTGGGCCAAGTGGTACAGCAGCGGAGGAAAGTCCTGCTCCAGGACACAAAGGCTGACTGGAATGCAAAACATCAGGCAATGTTTTAAAAATCTAAGCGCATGGTCTAAAGCGCAAGGGAAATACAGTTGCCGCATGGTCTAAAAGGTTTGTACCTATTCTCTTAATGAGTCATGGGTGTGTTTTGGGCTTAACATGCAATAAACCAATCAGAGTCTCATCTCCCATTCCCTTTAAAGGCCAGTTGCACTCGTGCCATGGCCCATCTACGGGGCACAATACGGAATTTGCAAGAGCAAAGACTGAATGCTTCTCCAGAGAGGAAAGGTTCTGCTCGTTCGTGAGGTTGAAGCACGTGAGCAGAGCATCTACAGAGAACAATAATAATCTTTTACATTGTAACCCCATCCATCCATCCATCTTCTTCCACTTATCCGGGCTGGGTCGTGGGGGCAGCAGTCTAAGCAGAGACGGCCAGACTTCCCTCTCCCTAGACACTTCCTCCAGCTCTTCCGGGAGGATACCGAGGCATTCCCAGGCCAGCCGAGAGACGTAGTCCCTCAAGCGTGTCCTTGGTCTTCCCCAGGCCCTTCTCCTGGTGGGATGTGCCCAGAACACCTCCCCAGGAAGGCGTCCAGGAGGCATCCGGAACAGATGCCCGGGCCACCTCAGCAGCTCATTTCGGCCACCTGTATCCAGGATCTTGTCCTTTCGGTCATGACCCACAGCTCATGACCATAGATAAGAGTAAGAACGTAGATCGACCGGTAAATCGAGAGCTTCGCCTTGCAGCTAAGCTCCTTCTTTACCACGACAGACAGGTACATCATCGACCGCATCACTGGAGAAGTTGCACCTATCCGCCTGTCAATCTCCCACTCCATCCTTCCCTCACTCATGAACAAGACCCCAAGATACTTGAACTCCTCCACTTGAGGCAGGGGCTCTCCACCACCCTTTTCCAGCTGAGAACCATGGCCTCGGACTTGGAGGTGCTGATTCTGGAGGTCCTGGCCTGATGAAGCCAACATTACAACATCATCTGCAAAAAGCAGAGACAAAATCATGTGGTCACCAAACCGGACACCCTCCAGCCCCTGGCTGAGCCTAGAAATCCTGTCCATAAAAATAACCAACAAGACCGGTGATAAAGGGCAGCCCTGCCGGAGTCCAACATGTACCGGGAACAAGTCTGACTTACTGCCGGCAATGCGAAACAAGCTCCTGCTTGTTTAGGTATTTTTTTTTTTACTGGGAAACAAGACAAAAATACTGATTACGATCATTTACACACACACACACACACACACACACACACACACACACACACACACACACACACACACACACACACACACACACACACACACACACACACAGTCTGTAATATCATCAAAATCAAATATTTAGGTGGAGGCTTTAAACAAACCCTTATGGGTTTTTCACCTCTTATTGTATTGCATTTTCTTGCTTTTTATAGTTTATATATTTTATAGTGTCTAAAACACAGCTGAATGATATAATAATAAACTCAACAAAAAATATATATAATAATTTGTGATCTAAATGATAAATAATATAAATGATTTAATAATAACAATCAATATATGTGCATTTGTCCGCTTTGAAGCTTGTGCAGATCACTGGAAGTCATGGCCTAGTGGTTAGAGAGTTTGACTCCTAACCCTAAGGTTGTGGGTCCGAGTCTTGGGCCGGCAATACCATGACTAAGGTGCCCTTGAGCAAGGCACCGAACCCCCAACTACTCCCTGGGCGCTGCAGCATAAATGGTTGCCCACTGCTCCGGGTGTGTGTTCACAGTGTGTGTGTGCACTTTGGATGGGTTTAATGCAGAGCACGAATTCTGAGTATGGGTCACCATACTTGGCTGTATGTCACGTCACTTTTTTTGTTTTCTTCACAGCAGGAAAGACAACATGGACAGGTATGAAGAAAAATATTGGAAATGTAAGTGAATTACACAAGTCTCGACTGAATAATTATTAGAAATAAATATATTCATAATGATTTGATGCTGCAGGCCTATAATTAACAAAAACAGTCGGATGGTTTCTTTTTTTTAGGCCTAATTATGTGCTAATGTTTCATTTTAGATGGCTTATTAAAGCTGAAGTTCTCCAGCAGTGAGCGGTTTTTATTTTCTTGTCAGTAATGTTGTGTTGTGCCTGCACTCTCTATTCTTTAAATATAACAAAATAGCCCGCATTAGGTGACATTTTGTCTAATTCGGCCTTCAGCCAGTAGAAGTCCAAATACAACCACTGACAGTAAATGAGGGTTAATAACTTTACAGAAATCATCTCAGCAAAGCACAAAAAACCCTCTGGAAGTACAAGACCTCTGGAAGTGTTGTTTTCTTGTCTACCAATGTTTAAAAAAATCCATGGGCTAATAGGGTAATAAAAATAAACTTAATACCAAGATATTTTCGAAAATTGTCTTAATTCCACTTCTCAAGTAAACTGATCTTTTTTAGAATTATTTTTGTTTTCACCACAAAGCAAGTCAAAAAATAATACGAGAGTACGAGAATTTTTTGAATTGAAGAAGCAGTGACTTGCATGTTTGTGTGGGAGAAGAACGTGGTGGGTTAAAACCTTGAACTAGTTAATGAGACCTCACTTTACAATGACTTCAAATTCCCTAGAGCGGAGCAGAAAAACAAAGATTCCTTGAGTGTTGAGTTGTGCTCCTCGCCATGATGAAAGCAACATTGCTCTTTGTTGCTTTTCCTCCTGATCAGAGTCAAACACATTCCCTTTGTAAGTTTAAGAGTAATACATCTCTCACACAGAGACGAACAAATAACAGCGCTGCAATTACTACAACATACTGTCAGAGCTCGGATGTGCTTTGAGAAACAAAAAATAAACAACAACAACAACAACAACAAAAAATACAAATAAAAACTAAAAATACTACTTCTACAGTAATAATACACATTTTAATTAAATCTTAACCACACTGCCAGTGCACCAGGTTATGGCATGATTGCATCTCACTACTGTTTTCTGCAATAATTTCTGCAATCATTTATTCTAACTGGTAATTTGTGGCATTCTTTTTGACATGCTCTCAATTCCTAATATACCACATATGCTTGTATTACAGTCTCTTCCGACGCTACCATTCAAAAGTCAAAAGTAAACATCTTACTGACCCCCAACTCTAATCAATTAATTCTTCTCTATTTATTCAAATACTTGGTAAATAGCTGTGCAATCGGTGCAATTTCCAGTCAGTCGTCATTATGACAAAATAAACCCCTTTAGAATGAACTGACCATCCTGTCTGGGTTTATTTTATGATAATGACTGACTGTACATCATCCCTAACATATGTGTGAGCATCTGCTTACACGATAAACACAAATAATCCAAAACTCTCAAAATAAGTGGCTGTATGCCATCCGAATAACCAATTTATTAAAGATAGATGCCATGCGTACGGACTCAAATGGCCATCCAGTAGTCAGGCCTGACGCTGCAAACAGCTCAATAAGTATCGAATGATGATCATTTGTTTGCAGCAGCAGTCGGATACAGATACACAAACTCAATGCGATAGGACCAACTGTCAAGGTCCTCCTCTCTCCACATATGCTGTTGTTGTTTCAAGAAGCCCTGAGGGTTGTTTTTGTGATTTCTTTCCCTTTCTCTCGTTGTTTTCCCTCTTGAAAACAAGCTCCATCTTTCTCCCCCCCTGCACAAAACGCTGTGCATGTTGACAGGCTGAACAGAAGGTAAGTGGTCTCTCCTCGCGCAGCACTGATTACTCCAGCTTTCACTGAAGTCATCTACTTACTCCCAGCCTTCTGCGACCCTTTATTTACCTCAAACAAATCCTACTGATTCCAATCATTAGCTGCTACTTAAATATTAGTAGCCACGGTCAAAATATGCCAATCACGTTCTCACTGACTTGAAGCATCAGGAATACACATCATGTATATTTCATACAGCATGGGGATCATAAACAATGTAGAAGCAAAATCAATCTGAACAGAGCGTGAGGGTGAAACCTGTGTTGAGATGTTTCTGAACTCTACAGCCGTCTTATAGCTTTCCTCTCAAACTCATGCTCTGTTTACAGCAATCACAGGTTGAAGATGCCACTGACCCGGAGTGTTCTTGTGATGTGGAAGCCACTTCTGTAGTTTAAGATGTATTAGAGGCACTTTAAAAGCATGCAGTGGAACATGGAGGCTAATTGACAAGAGCAGAGAAGCGTCCATTACTGCAGGTCAGAGAGAGTCTGTAGATAAATCACACAAATATCTGGCCACGTAAAAAAATGTAGCAACAACTGACACAGCTAAATGACATGGGGGGAAAAAAGCTAATGATGCTTGCTTTGAAATATCGGTTATGCCATTAACATTTTTTTCTTGTGTTAGCCAATATGAAAGTTGGCTTGAAACATAAATGCACATTAACTTAAACATACTTATCATATTATTAATTTCTTAGGATGTAAAAGTGTACTTAAAGACATAGCTCAAAAAAAGGAATATAAGATTAATTTTCTGGTCATGAACTTCCATACAATGAAAGCGAAAGGGGGAATGATGCTGTCAAACTTCAGAAAAGCAAGATAAAAGTACAGTGAAAGTATATTCTATACAGTACATTCTATAGCAGTACAAACTATAGTATGTATTCAATATATTTCATGTCTTCTGAAGTAGAATGACAGTTTGAGTGATAAACAAAAAGAAATGTAAGCTGTTTTTTTACTGAAAATCTGGACATCAAACCTAATGCAACTGTTTAATGGTACTTTTATTTAGTATCTATAATAAATGATGACAAAATAGTAATTTTAGGCTGAACTATTCCTTTAAACATGGTTATGGGCACCTTTTCTTGCAAATGCATTATAAAAGATGATCAAAAGTAACAGTAAAGTAAAATGTTACAAAAAAATCAATAGCAAATAAACGCTGTTCTTTTGAACTTTCTATTAATCAAAGAATCCTGAAAAAAAAAATGCATCACTGAAGACTGGAGTAATGATGCTGAAAATTACAATAGAAATGTTATTTTAATATTACTGTATTTTTGATAAAATTAATGCATACTTGGTAACCTTAAGAGACTTTTAAAAACACAAAACAAACTTTTGAATGGTTGTGTAACTTCCAGCTATGTTCCAGCTAGTTATAGTAAAGAATATAGTAAAACAAAACACACAATCACAGTGGACCAACATCAGAAGAAACATTCAGAATTAGCTTTTGAAATGTGTTGCAAGATATGATAACAATATCCGGCATTACCCACTCAAAACAAAGAAAGAAAATTCATTGTGCTACTGCTATGTGACTCATTGTTTACCAAAAAAAATATAGCACAAGCATGAAATGTCTGAATGGACAAAATCCTACATCATTTGTTTTAACAGCCAAATAAAAGGCCATCTAAACACAGGAAAGAGACAATAAAAGATGAGCAGCACTGTTGCTGGAGTGTTTGTGGATGGTAGGAAGAGGTACTGTAGTTAATGTGGTAAATGCCCAAATGAGAGCGAACAACTTTGATGTGAACCAAAGCCTGCACGGCAGTCTACAGACAGACCCATTTGGTCCCACACCTGCAAGTTGTTAAAAATTACAGCCGTCCCATTTATGAAGACCCACCCTACTTGTTAATGCCGTGTACTGAGGCATATCTGGGTAATAGCACACTGGGCTCTGCTCTTATTTGTGTGCTGTGCTTTAAGGTCTTTATAAAGTTAGCCATTGTAGGGGTCACCTGTAAGGAATTTAGTTTGCATCCAGTTCATTTTGGTCACATTACTATCTCTAATTTTTTGGTTTTCTCAGCTCATTTTACTGACTTAATCTTCAAATCTTAATCTTCGAATGAACAAAACAAAACAAAAACACTCCTAAACAGACACAAACCTCCCCCATATTCTACCGAAAAGCAAAGCATTATGCTAAGTAGCCGCAGTCTCTTCCCTCAGCTGGAGACGAGCTCTTGCTAAGGAGGGCCACATGATGCTTGCTGGTTCATGAACAATGTCTTGGCTTCAGTCCGCCTCCCGCTGGGCTGGGAATCAGCAGACCTGCTGTGCTCTTGGGATGGAAGTTTCTGGACCTTCAGCACAGGGATTTAGATGCACGGTCAAATACCATGAAACACATCCTCCCTCTCTCATACACGTTTCATTTAACTGTGCTCTCTGAGCTCCATGGTAGATTACATCTCTAAAACTTTCTGCAAACAAAGGTACTCAATAGGATAAATAAATAATAAAAATTATATATATATATATATATGGGAGGTACTTCAGAATCTTCTCTGCCACTCACTCAAGCCACTGATGATTCAAACACAAATTTTGAGCAGTGTAGAGTAGCACTTGTTGTTTGTCGCTTCTCCGATCACAAATGCAGACATGGTTTTATGTTAATGCGGCACGATATGCAATACAACGCGTAAAAAGACAGTATAAGTCATTACAATTAGTAATTATGTCCCCACTGGGTGCAACAACTGCCTCGTTTGTAATGGGTTTTATTGTTTTTGTCCGGGACATGCCATAACAGTATATGTTGAGGGGCTTAACATTCGCATCAGATGCTTGAAACATTTGGCCAATCACAACGCACTGGATAGCTTGCCAATCAGAGCACACCTCACTTTTCAGACCGATGAGCTTTGTAAAAGACAATGCGTTTCAGAAGGCTGGGAATAGAAGAGAAACAATAATGTAGATTATGTGGAAAATAATCTGTTTTTTGAACCTTAAACAGCATAAACACATTTCAATACACCAAATACACAAAATAATGTTCTTTTTAGCAACATCATATGACCCCTTTAATAATATAGCAGACTTCATTAACATGTGAAAAAAAAGGTATTTGTGCCTGTAAAGGTTTAAAAACTGGAAGAGATGTTTAATCAAACTGCATATTATATATGCACGCACACACAGACACACACACACACATATATATATGTGTGTGTGTGGTGGGGGGTACAAAACTTGTGGTCACTTTCAATTTATATATATTTTTTAAATCTATAAGTTTATTCCCATTCAATCCACGTTTATGTGTAGTGCTTTCACAATACAAATGGTTTCAAAGCAGCCTCACAAATAATGCAGTGTTAATTAACTGCATGCGTTTCAATAATGCATTTGCAATTATTAACAATTATTTTTAATCATTTTATCTTATTACTTAATGTGCCAGATGTCTAGGTTATTTTAAAATATTATAAATACATATTTTCTCAATATCGATCCTGCGTCACCCAACGTGCATCAACAAAAAGCATTTTAGCATCACCAAAAAGTTATGCTTAAGTGTTTTCTGGTGAAATAAATGAAGTATTAGTTAAAAAGAGGGGGATAAAGATCAAATATGATTTATGGTCTCTAGTATTGTATCTAGTGTAAATGTCTTCAGTACTTCTTCAAATTTTACTTATGTAAATCGGAAGAAAAAAATTGCACCACTCTAATCTTTCTTCTTTATTGGTTTCAAGAACATTAAAGCTAAATAAATTAATAAATACTTGTGACAACTCAACTCAATGTGAAATGTTGTCAAAACATTTTGTGCTTGCTGGGTAATTTTTTTCACTTTTCTGTCTATTAACCTTACTATAAACAGAGCTTGCACAAACAAGATATTGCATATTGAAAGATCTCAACTGGATTAAGAAAATTGGTTGTTCTTCTGGGTGATCTGAATAAAGGTTCCTCTATTGTCCAGCTCTATCAATTGTTCTACAGCTTTTGAAGAGTGGACGGCCCTTGTTTGCCATTAAAAACAAGTCATTCTCTCTCTTAAACCCCCTTCAGTGTCAGTGCTAACTCGCATAAGCTGAAGAGGAGATTTGACTCACGACAGCAGGGTAGAAGAAAGCCAGGTTTAATGATTCAAATGTCCAAGAAAGCCCTTGTGAGCCCTAGGAGTGAGGGTGGAAAGGCTTGTCTGGGAACAGATTGATGAGGCTGCTGAGTGGACCTCAATGAGCCAGAGGACCGAGGTGAAAAGCCCACGCATAATCATCACACAACACCACTCTTAAGCATTTCCATAATCTGCCACTTGCTGATCGTCACTGATGTAAAACTGAGTATGTTCTTTGTTATGTTCAATGCATTCTAATGATGTTCTCTAAAATGGCTTCACTTGAGGAATGTTTTTGAATCAAGAGGTTCAGTGTTATTGACAGTCTGTATAAGAGTGTTTCTTCAACTATGGCCTTTTCTGGCTCTGTAGAGTCTCTTAAATCACACATTTCACATTCTTCACTAGTTTGATTACCAACAATGTTCAGCAGTGCAGATTCATGCATCAGAGAACAATTCTGTCTTTTTTTCCCCCATGAACCAATAAATATAATTGCCACCACATCAAAAGTATGTTTTGTGCTTGATAGCATATGGTGGAAATGACATTTTAATCATTTTTGGAATCAGAATTTGGAGTCAGAATTTGGAATCAGACTCTTCACTCTTAGAAATAATGTTTTTATGGGTTTTATGAATAACCTTTAACATCCACGGAAACTTTACATTGTACTAAATCTTCTTTATGGTGAAAAATGTTTTTTTCAGATTATTAAAATGTTCTTCACACTAAGACCAACAATAAATAAATAAATAAAAAATAAACCTAAAAAAAAAAAAAAAAAAAAAATTAAAATTAAAAAAAAAAGAAAAGAAAAGAAAAGAAAAGAAAAAGAAAAATAGGAAGCTTTATTTTTATTAAATAAAGCTTTATTAAGTGCTGTTAAAGCTAATTTGAGAGTGAAATTACACCTTGATTGGAAATTAAACACAATAAAAAAATATTCTAATCACAAGATTTTTTTTTTTTTTGGTCAAACCACATTTCTCATGTATGCTCTTCACTGACATTGTTTACTGGGTAAACAAGTACACTAACTTCTGGAAATAATAATAATAATAATAAAAAACTTTAGAATGAGTAAAACTGTGGTGGAAACAGTATATATTTTTTTCATTTTCACACCATAAATTCGGAATGTTTAATATTTATTTAATAATTTTAATCATATGTTTATGACAGACTTTTAAAGTTTAAGATTGAAAACAGGTCTGGGACGAGAGTCAAACAACAAAAATCACAAAATACATAAAAGCCACTTGAAAGGGAGCAAAAAAAACAATGAAAGCCAGGAAAAAAAATCCCAGGCCAGTTTTGATGTGACCTTCATACAGCAATAAGAAAAAACAATACCTCCATGGGACATAAATGAGCCCAAAGTTGAAGAAACACCAAAAAGTTTTAAGTAAATGGAAATGGTATGCTTGTTACTTCCATTTACAGAAATAAAAACAGTAGGTTGCATATGCTCTTTTTTTTCTCCACATATAAAACACAAAAATAAAAAATCTATATACACAAAAAGACTACTACTATGAAAAAAAACAAAACAAAAACCCCTGATTTTTTGTTAAACTGCTATTGTTAAATAATATCACATGCGCCTGACCTCGAGGACAAAACTTATCAATTGTGTTGTGTCAGATATTAGTGGCTGTTCCTCCTCTGGTTTGACCACCCATCCTTTTGAAACCTGTTGATAATGTGCCGTACAAGCACTACAATAGCATTAGCATAGTTTGGAGCTTTATGTAAGCAGAATAATTGGACTGATTAAAATTTGCAGTCAGTTGAGACCACCAACAAAATACCCCCCCCCTCAACACCTCAAAAAAACCCCCACACAAAAAAAAAAACACAACACACCCCAAAATAAGAAATGGCACCATTACCTTTAACGGCCGCATATGAATTAAAATAAAATGAAATGCAGACATTACATGAAAGAACAAAAGCACTGAGCTAATAAATAAAAATTGGGGGGGAAAGAACAAAAGGTAATAAAAGAATGCCGTCAGCTTTAAGAATATACCGGAAGTCAGAGACATATCGTTATTTAACCCACAGATGTGTTTTGATGGAGGCATAATTGCAGATATCAGTATTAGTTGGACAACACACAGGTACAAAAAAAGTCACTTCCTGTTTGTTGCTGTCGTGTTTGTCGAGTTTGAGCTCCGTCACGTTAATTCTTTTTCGTCTATTTTTTAATCTTAAAATCTATTTTATACACCATCATTTTTGTTTCTATAACATGTGAATATATCCTATTCTCGTATTCTACAACAAAACAACCAGAGCGCCTTATCACTAGATTTATTTTGATTTCCCGAGTCCGCTATTAGCTTATAGCCCTTTTAGCATCGCCAGCATTGTTGCCGCTAAACCAGCGTGCATTGCTAATACTCTATTCACACACATTACCATTGCTTTACTCACTGTTACTTGCTTTAATGGCAGATGTATGTCTACCTTTCAGTGCAGGTGACTACATGTTCAAGCTGCATTCGGTGCAGCTCGAGCTGGAGGCCGAGCTACAAATTTGAAATACTTCTGCTTAATGTTACACAGTCATCACTGCTAAGCTACTACTAAATACTGTAGAAACTTAATTTTCTGTAAAGTTGCTTTGCAATGATTTGTATCATAAAAAGCGCTATACAAATAAACTTGAATTGAATTGAATTGAATTGAATTGAATTGAATTGAATGTGACGCACATCTGAAAACCAGATCTCAATAATAGCATGATTAATTCAGGGTTCTCACACTTCTGACCAATGTGTTTCCATGACTTATCAGGCGTTTGTGATCACTGGATAGGGATTTTTTAATTAAAATTCAGACAGATTTGCCAATGAATCACTCAGAACTGGTTCACTGAAAAGAACCAACTTAAATAATGATGTGCTTACAAATAGGCTGATACTGTGGTTTGGGAAGTTACTCATAACTAGAAACACATAATATAACTAGAACATAACTAAACTACCATATTTTTGTGATGGAACATCACGAGCAAACATAAAGACAATATAGCTAATATCTATGAAACACTATGAGCAAACAATAGATGCAGTGAATCCACAAGTAGATGAACTAAGATAGCTGAGACTGTCTCCTGTAATGAAATTCATGACTTCACATCACACAAAACCTGCAAAAAAAACTGCACAGGCTGAACTCATAAAGGAAAGTACAGCACGATCTGTCTAGTCCGATTCACAATTGAGTCTTATGAGTCAGTTCTTTTAATGAATCGCTCAGAAGTCTCGTTTTAAATCAGTCTAACGAATCTTTCACTGAATTAACTCACAAAACTGTCAGAAGAGCTAATGAATCAGCATATTATGAGTCACTTACTGAAAAGAAAATTGTTAGAAGATGTGGAAATCATAAAAGAGGTTTCCTCTAGCAAACCATTTCAATCAATCAGTGAATCACTATAGTTCAAACAAGAATATAGGTACATATCCGAGACCACATGTAATAATTTATCAACAAATTATGAAGCACTACAGCTAACCACAGTGTGTTTATCATTTAGAAAGGTTTGTTTTGCACTGGGATGAACAATGATATGCAAACCCATTAGTACAACTTGCTGGCATCTCCCGGGGGGATCATTTCATTAGTCTGGCTATAAAGAGGATTAATTGTCATGAGGGAAGCACTGCCATGTGTTAGTCATATAGCACCTCTGCACATAGGTAACAAGTTCAACCTGCAGCCTATGGAAGCCACAGACTGGAAAGAAAAAAATGTTCAATCATCACTAATGAGATGACAGCCTTTATTTGTACACAAGATATGCAACTAATTATTTAGATTTTTATGCATTCATCATTGCATCAATGGTGCATTTATGCATTGATCATTGCATCAGTTATGCCAATTACGTGGATTGGAGGTTGGATCTGGAGAGAAAATGCCTATATATATGTAACTTGAGAACAGTGTTATCAGAGATCTGGGTCAATAAATTATAGATGATGCGTTATCTAAGAGAAAAGTGCCAGAATGTTTCTAAACAGAGTTGCTTTCATCTTTGTCTCGGGTTATACGGCTTCAACGAGTTCTGGTATCATTTCTGACCCTCTCATGACTGACCACATTTGCATGCTAAATCTAATAGTCTTTTTGATCTATCCTGCATCCTGTTTTCAGGGACTCAAAAAGTACCTTGCCCTGTAAATGACCATTCAATTTAGAGCCGTCAAAGACACGGCCCCAGGGCCAAATGCTTCTCAGGGAGGAGATTAATCTGGCCCATGGGAGGATTTAACTACTATTTATTTATTATATCTGCTTTTTTATTTATTAATTTTTTTAGCTGTAGCAGGATCCAATAAATAAATAAAATTACAAAAAATAAATAAGTTAAAAGGCTTAAGGCCTGTTCACAAAAAGGACGATAACTATAAACATAATGATAAAGATATAGTACTAAAAACCATTCTCAATATTAAAGAATAGTAGAGTCCACACGGAAGCATCCGATGATATCATCCTCTCATGTGCTAATATCATTATAGTTATCCTTCTTAGTGTGAACGCGCCTTGAGTCCAGGTCGACCGATATATCGAGAGATAGTTCAAGTCAGTGTTCAATAAATGATGATGTTAAGTTTAGAAATGTTGTGCATCCACTTATTATTAGTGTGACATTTTAGCATGCAAATGAAGGGGAAAACTTCAAGATATCGGCCCTAAAAATTGGCAGCACATATCGGTCATCAGCTGACCCTGACCTCTAAACATCGGCATCGGTTATAGAAAAACCCATATCAGTCGATCTCTAGTCCAAACTGGCACTCAACAGCTTCTGACCTCTTCAATGCACAATAATAGGCATCTTCTGGGCTTTTCTGGGTTTATGTTATGCAGAATACATTAACATAAAACATTAGTCATGCATGGTAAAAAAAAAAAAAAAGAAAAAAGAAAAAAATCTTCATGACAAAATTTTTTGATTTTACTTTATTTTGCTGTATAAACTTTCATTGTATGCTTAATGAAATGCTACCACTAAGCAGCGAAGTGAAAAATGAATAGTGTTTGTGAGGAAACTCACTGGGACTCTGCTTAGTGTTTCAGATCATTTTGCAAACGGGGCAATATGCTTACAGGCCAGATGAAATATTTATTTTCCAATCGCAAAAGACAAATTTAGACTGAGGCAATAGTTTCCCCTGGCAGATTTTCCCTCTACAGCGATAAAACATCTGTGTCAGCATCACTGGAAACATTGTAGAACAGAGACACATCACATGGACAGACGGGAAGTGCAGAAACCAAATGAAGCATGCAATAACTCTGAATAGATTTAGGAAATTCATTTTGAATTGATTGCTACTGGTGAGAGGTGCAAACACATTTATGGTTTTCTTTGGTCCGGTAACTGGAGAAGCAAAATTGCGTAAGAGAATGAGACGGACAACACGTTTAGACTTGTGTGTTTAACAGCTTGATGAACTTCCACACTGGCTTTCCTCTCCGCACCAGACACATGATATGCGCTTGGTGTCATCTTTGATTTGAATTTGCAGTTTCCCATACCTGCCGTTCATCTTCTTTCCCATCACTGCAAACTCTTCATGACAGCTTTCCTTGTCTGGGGCAAAGCGGACTAACTCAACATATGTTCTACAGCGCTTGGCTGGTGTTTCTCCTTCACAAATGCATCTGATTAAAGAAAGAAATGACTAGGTTTTAAGATTTAGGCTAGGATTGTCAATTAATTAAACAAATTAATCAAATCAATTATATATAATATGCCAATCAACTCACTGAATTATTTGGAAATATCAGTATTTGCTGAGAAAAGCCCTTAAGCCCTTTTTTGGGCGAACAATCACTTTAAATGAAGAAAATTAGTTAAATAAAAGTCCTACTTTAAACGTTGCCTGTTACTGCTGATTTAAGTTGCAATGTGTTCACAGAAAGTAACATGGTGACCTTAGTTTGTTCCTTCTTTGTCCTCTTGTTACTGTGTGAGAATAGACAGACGGCTGACATTAAAGATGCATCCGCTTGAGCTTAAAACAGCATGTGTTGATTCATTTATTGACTATTATGTAATCATGGAGAATCATTAATGTAGTGCACAAAGAGGAAGTGTACATTGGCACATAAAAGATTTATAATTAGCCATGAGGAACTGTGATTTCAGAAGGAAAATACACTCTGATCATTCGTTACTACAATAATTGTCAAAGCAGTATACATCTAAACAATAATTAAAAATACAATAATCACTGTAGTCCACAGCAGTCCATTTTACACTTGAGTTTGCTGAGGTAGAATGAAAAAAAAAAAGTCTGTATTTTTTTAACACTAAAAAACTGTCATCCCTTCTAATACACTGCTCAGAAATGTACAGGTGAAAGAGCTTCAGTTTAATATCAATGCATTGCCTGGGATCAGTAGGTTGACTGAATTTAAATGGTAATTAGCATCAGCTGCTACTGGCATCTCAGTCTGATGTCCGTGTGTAAGAGTGTGTGTGTGTGTGTGTTTTTAATTATGACATCAATATCAATTACCCAGAAACCTAGGCAGGGGAAAAAAAAGATAAAAATAATGAAAAATTCCATTCATTAGCTCTAGGTTATGTATGCAAATCTTTACTTGCTCCTATAATATTCTTCATAAGATCTGTTTGATCCATTCTATCATACAAAAACTCATCATATGACTTAAGAAGACATGGAATATGATGCATATATCATATGGACTACTAATGATGCTATAAGGAAACATGATGTAGAGATGAAGAATAATGTAGGCCTACATGCTAATAATATTCGACTTAGTGCTTCAAGAAGCAAGACCTTGGACAGAACTGAGTGTAATTAATTGGAAATAAGTTGGATTGAGTCAACTGAACGATTTTTATTCAGAGAAGTTAAAATTGTTTATTTATCTTTGGAATAAAATCAAGACTTTGGTTATAGGGTGTTAAAAGATTTACTTTTGTAATGAAAATTGAATAGGAAAAGAAGCAGAGCCACATTATGGTAGAAATCATTAATGGGACTCTGTGGGCTGTAGTTATTTTTATCGATCCTTATAACAGCCTCTATCACTTACAAAAGTTATGAAGCAGTCTTCATATCTGTCTCGACTTTGAGTATCTGTGAAAGTGAGACGTTTCCCTTTGATTTTTCTAAGAACTGGACCTATATATTAGAAAAAGAGCTGCCAAAACAGGAAATTGTTACTTTTGGCTTCCTTTTGATGTTCCTATGGAACAATCTGAAAAGTCCAGTTATGATGTCCACTCTGAGAGTGCTATTAAATTTACCAACATCCATCCCTTCTGACTTTTTAGTGTTGATGAACACAGGTGCTTTGTGATTTTATCAGGCTTCCTGCTGAAGAGGTGAATCGAGTCAAGTTATAAATATGTCTAGCTATAGCCTCAAGTCACTGAGGAGATCCAATTATGAGAGATGATTTCATTCTCAGGTGAGCGGCAGAGGTCCAGAAAATGGGAATATTTTAAAACACTGTGTTATTAATACAAAACAGATACACAAAACATATTCTGCCAAAAGGTCATGGCCTGCTGACTTCACCGGCAGTCAACTGCTCTGAGCCGTGATGGTAATATCAATGCTTTTCACACCGTCTGCACTTTTGGTCAAACTAATTCAACTAGTAAGTTTTCAAAGCAAGTAAAAAAAAAAAAAAAAAAAACCTTTTTCAAATACACAAATGCTCTTAGCTTCCATCCTTGATTGATATTATATAGAGTTTTTGCTAAACTGCTTTAAAGTACAACCTTAAAAATGACCACAGAATTGATTGTGCACCCATCTTGACAAATAATTTATGTTGAAAACATCACAAATCTGGAATTTCATTCAGAGCTGCTGTATGGAAAGCACTTTTTTTCAAGGGCAATGGAAAAAAATATGCAGGGTACATAAACTGGATATGCATATTGCAGACAAAACTGACAAGTACTATTCAAAAGCTTACGGTTTTAATTTGCTTCTACTCAATTTATGAGGGTTCCCAAGTCAGTCTATTATTGTGGTATCAAGCATTTCAGAAGAACCCACTCCTAAACTGCAAATGAAAACACAGTGAACTAAAAAAAAAAAACCTTTACATATTGGTCAGGAAGTGTCTTCCTGTCTAAGTGGGCGCGTGTTGATAAGCTGCAATGTGGACCACAATTTATGCTGCAAATTAAAAGTTCAGAAATAGTCTACCTAAGAAATGAAACAAAAGTAACATGTTCTGATGAATCATCTTTCTTTCCGTTTTTGAAATCCATACGGGTTACGCCAACAGGATGCCAAAGTATGCCTTCAACCCACAATATCTGTTGCCGGTTAAACATATCAGGAGTTCTGTAATAACACTGGCAGAGATCTTATAGGAGCCATTAGGTCCAATGATTGTTGCATAACGACAATATAACAGAACCAGGTGAACCGTATACTGAAAACACTGATCATGTTAATGCTAATGTTTTTTTTTATAGATGCTTCCATAAATATCTTTAAAACTTGCTGTCATCACAGAAAGTCAGGTACTGTGATGTTGTTTTCTGCATGTTGAAGATTTTAAGGGAGTTATGAAGTGATTTCAAGATCTAGAGGCCTTTCTTTTTGAATAAAGCACAAAATCCTGCAATATAAGCATGCAAATGGGTGTTTGTTGTTCGATACACCTCAGTATGCACTTAGTAGAAACCAAGTTACACCAGTTACACACAAGTTCAAAAAATACAATCAGGACTAGATTAAATATGGTTTCACTTACAATGAGAATAAACATGGTTTGTGTCGACCTCAATGTGTTTTGTGTGGTGAATTATTAGCTTTCCAAATTCCACCATCGAAGCTCAAGAACCAAATGCTGAATTTATAAACACAAGCCTGCTGAGCTTTTGTGGTAATCTTAATATAGTACCAATATATATATATATATATATATATATATATATATATATATATATATATATATATATTGATTTTAAGAACTCTGTTTTGTGCAATAAACAATTTAGATACTTTACCACTCCAGCGTAAAATCTTGGCCCTGGAGCAAAACCAGTTGAGACCAGTATAAGTATAAAAAAAGCCAGTGTGAGTTTGGAAGGATTGGCAAAAAAATAAGCCAAACCATTTCCGCATTTATCCATCTTGTGGTTTCTATCACATTAAATGTTTCTCCCTCATTTATATTTACATGAGCTTTGGCCATACCATTTGCTAATCATTTAAGAGACCCATTTAGATTTCATGAGCCTTTCTGATTGACTCAGTTTTACAGTCTAATTTGCCAGCCACAGCCTTGTTAATGAAGTACATTAGGATTGCATTTAATTAAACCACTGCAGTGGCCTTAATTCAATTTCATCCCAGAGTGTTTGTAGTCCAATTAGATCAATTATACGTCGGCCAAACACCGCCAAAAGCAAGATCTGCATGACACGACAGACATCGTTCACCTCCGCATGTTCAGACTAAATTAGAAAGACAATTAAATTAAGATTCAGGGCTTGAAGATTTTTATGGCGATTCTCAGTCATATTATAATATGAGATGGGATATAGAAAGAGGTGATGAAAGGACACGATGTTCTGAGAAAAGATTATAGTTTTTACAGTAAAATGTATTGTAATGTATTGGTACTGCAATTTTGATTTTGATTGAATTATTTTATATTAAAATATAAATACATGTAAAAACAATTTAAAACATAATAAAGTACTAAATGTATATTTTCTGGTCGTTAATGAACATAGGGGAGTTTGTCATCCAAATGACAAACTCCCTGGTAGTTATCTGCTGGCTTGATGTAGATTACAGTCTCTGCTGTTGCTCAGTTTTCATTGTGTAGGAGCTTCTGCTGTGCCGCTGGCAAAAAGTAATTACGATCCTCCAGTAAGCTGCAAGAGCACTGAGATATTATTTCTGACCAGAAATCTGGCACACTTGCACTCGGCGTTCTCAGATATTATTAGGGTCATGGTAGGAACTTGATCTTAAACATTACCTTTGATACTTATTAGCTTCCTTCAACTGGTCTATTGTTTAAATTTTGAGCTTCCTTTTTCCCCATCATACTGAAATAAGCCTGCTGACCACAAGAAAAGCCAATGCCAAAAGAACAATTATTGACTGTTTTGCATCCTAACTTAGAAAATAAATGGCCATTTAGGATGCACTTTTATCCAATCCCTTGGGAGCAACACAAGGTAAACAAGCCTGGCTGGTGATAGTTGACTGAGATTCAAACCTATATCCTTGTGGTTGCCAGTGGAGAACAGAAACCAGATCACCAAAACCAGCACTAAAACAATGCTGTGTATTTTACACTGTAAAAAAGATTATAATTTTAATTAGTAAAGCATAATAAAAATGATACGGTAAAAAAATGATACTGTTAATTGTCAAGTTTCGTAGTATATGGTAAAAATGGTAATGGATCTAACAAGTCTTTCAGTTAAATTTATAGATATAAACAGGTCGCTGTGAACAGAGACATTTTTGACAAAGTAAAAAGGATGTTGTTTTACACAACCATTAAGTTGAATTTTACCAAAGTATTTTACAAACTTTCACGAAGACCCTAAAGAATCATACCAACTTGTGGAAAAAGGGCATTCGATGTCCATTTTAAGTTATTATTGTTGCATTATTTTAGTGCCACGTGCTTTCCCATGATAGTGTTTGTATTTGTGTGACACTGTGCACCTTGTATGCATTGAATTTACCTTGTACCTTGTGGAAAAGCTACTTGTGATGAGCTTTGATTCATCATGTGGTTTTAATATTACCACCTGCGTACAAAACAGATTTTAGTGCTTCAGTAGGTTGCTATTAACATTGTATCAGTTAATGAAATAAACGTTTTTTAACCATTAATTAAAGTTCAATCTGCAAAACTTAAACTGTTGCTACTGTATTTTTCTGGCAACCCAGATGTCATTTTTACTGTAAACTTCACAGATATTTTTTAATCAGTGTATATGATAGGAAAGTCACACTCACACCATCCTGGCAACAGGTGTCAAGCAGATGTCATGAAAAGTTCTAGAATACAAAGCCATTTTCCCCCCAGCGGGACTCAGATCTCCACAACCTCCCACGGAGAAGAGCTAGGAGTGGGCCATTGTTCTCCTCCCTGAAGGACAACAGAGGACTCCACCATCCAGCTGAGAGTGCTGGAAACCATTATGACATTAGCATTTGATGGCCAAGTAGAGATGGGATATATAAGACGCACAGAGGTGACGTAAGCACAAGATATTCTGCATCTGTAATGTATTTCTTGTGGTTGGTGAGTTATATGTTATATTTAAGTCATGCTGTTATTGATCCATGATTTACTGTAAAATAACAGCAGCTGGCTTGCCAGAACTTTACCGTAAAGTAACATTTTAGGTTTTACAATACAAAGGTTTGGGTTTAACAGTAAAAAAAAACAAACAAACAAACAAAAAACAATGTATATCATTAACTGATATGTTAATATACAAACGTGCTGAAGTAGTAAAAATATATATATATATTTTTATATTTTTGTCGTTTGAACTGACAATCAGCAAAAAACGCAGGTGGTAAAAAAAAAATAAAAAAAAAGAAACAAAACAATGAATCAAAGTTCATCACAAGTTGCTTTTCCACAAACTGAGGTAAATACTAATATATAGACGGTGCATATCATGCACACAAATACAAATGCTATCATGGTAACACACACAACGACTAAAACAATGCAATAAACATTGATTTAACAACATAAGATGTAACCTAAAACACTGATGTACATAGGAAACAACACACATTTGATGACACTGAAATAACTGTCACAAAGGGAATCTGAAGAATGTCTATTTACAGTACAGTACTTTTTACTGTACATTATAAGATGACTTGCTCTTTTCAATTTCCAAAAACTGTGAACAGTATTTTATTTGAAAACCATGTACTATTAGATGCATTACTGTTTTTACCCATAAAAACAGCAAGGAAACAGGTTTTTTACTGTCTCTTACTGTTAAAATTATGACAATTTTTAATGAAGGTGTAGATCCTCCCTGGAACACAATGATGGTGCAGTTAGCATTACATTTCTTGAAAATGTTCAAAATTATGTCTCTCATCTGCTGCACTTAATAATAAATGTTCTTAAGTGATTTTCAAGCACTTCAGTTTCATCCAAACATCCACCATCCAAATAAAATTTTAAGTGTTTTCTTCTTTTAGATATCTGAATAGCCTTCCAATGAAGTGAATATTAAATCGAGAATTACTTGCTCATCTAAACACTCAAAGTTATGTTTTGTCTAAAAACTGATAATTAAATGAATTGCAAAAGTTAAAAGTCCATATTAGGCCCCGTATACACTAGTGCGTTTTCGTTTTAAAACGCATAACTTTTGTTACGGTTACACAGTGGCGCAAAAAGTGGGTATGCGCTATATGCGGCGCATAGGGGCGCCGCACCATGGGGGGCGCCAAAGCGATGGTTAATTTTTTTTTTTAAATAATAAAAGTTATATATAAAAAAGTTATATAAATTTTAGAGGACTAACAGGCTAGAGTAGGCGCCGGTGCCCTCATAAGATTCCATCAGAATTTAGACATAGAAGGGTAATATCGCGAGTGGGCGGGGCGCCGTGAGCGCTGAGTGAGCAGCAGTAACGTTAGTGAGTTGTTGTTGAAACTCGAAAAAGACGGATAAAGCAAAAAAGCTATCGGGGGCTAAAAACAGAAAAAAGAAAGAGGGAAAAGGAGATGGCATGTCAGGGGATGCAACAGCAGCTAAATAAGTGGATGGTGAAAGGCAACAGGTAGGATTTAAAATGTGACGTCTATGCTTGGAGGCTTTTAAATACGTTATTCATGTTAACAGACTAGCGTTTGCTAACACTGGGAATGTAGCAGACACAATATGTAGCTATCTTAGAATATGCAAAACCGAGATTGCTGAGCTGAAAACTGAAAAATATAAGGTAGCATTTACAATAAATGACAAGAATCTGGAAAACAACTTTAATATCTCTGGTTTACCGTGGAACCATGCATAGATTTGCTACCAAACTTGGAGGCTTGCAAATATTAATGTTGACTGGCAAGTGTTTACTAACTTACTGCAAAATAATGTTGCTGATATCTACATTTAGATCTTGGTTAAACCCTATGGTACCAATCCATTGCATGACATATTACCTCAATTTTATTAAAGTAAAATAACAACTAGTAAATATAAGGTAGCATGCACAATACATGACTAGAAGCTGTAAAACATTACTTATGCAATAAGGCTGGTTTATCATGGAAACAAATTGATTTTTTATTATTATTATTTTTTTATTTTTTTTTTACCATTAGCTGTTCATGTTAACTCAGCTGTGCTGTCAGACAAACAGGCTACAGTTACATCTGCTGGGTGACATGTAAGCTGTAATTAGGGTCACATCTCTCTCTCTATCTTTGAAGATCTGTGCTATATATATATGTTTATGTGTATATATGTGTGTATATGTATGTGTGTGTGTGTATTATATTATAGGCTTACAGTGGCTGTCTGATATACTTTCAAATAAACATTTATTATTTTAAGTCCACACATGATGATATCCGGCACACTTATTTATTTAAAAGTGGGGGTGGGGGGGGCGCCAAAATTTTTTGCTGCATACCCCCCTAACACTGGATAGTTGCACCCCTGCGGTTACACCTATCGTTTAAACTACTCCGGCGTTTTCGACCCTCGAAAACTGATACTTTTGAAAATGCTGCAGACCCCGTTTTAGTTTGAAAACTCCGGGGTTGTGTTTCAGTGTAAACGAACCAAAACGGAGACTTTTGAAAACGACGCGTGGCTGCCCACATTCGCTCTGCGTATCCTTGACGACCATGTAAACAATAACATCATACGCATTGTTGTACCCATAGATGTATAGGTAGATTCCCCATTCGATCGCTCCAAGCACGTAGATGCGTCCGCGATCTAAATAATAGGAAATCTACCTATTCATATCTATGGCTGTACCTGCATGAATGGTCATGTGACAAGCGTTTTAGGTTGTGTAGTGTAAACGGACATTGTTTCTTAAGAGCAGCGGAAACGCCAGTGTAGACGAGGATCGTTTTCATTCTAAAACACCGTTTTAAAATGAAAACGCACTAGTGTAAACGAGGCCGAAGTCTACTGGTTAACACTCCAAATTAGATTCATTTTTGATTAGTCAGCCTAACTGATTTCAGACAGGACCATTTTGACAAGTTACTTGAGTTTATTGAACACAATTTATCTTTGGCAGTATGGTTCCTTATGGGGGTTCTTGCTCCCAAATTAATTGAACATGCAAGAGCTTAAACCATCAGCTTGGAAATACATGACAATTAAGACACTTAATAATGTCTTTAAAAGCGAACAGTGGTAATCGTGTAGATGTGGCAGTGGGACGTCTATCCTGTAGCTTGGTTATGAGAATGAGTGTCTCTTAGCAGTGAGGTCCATGCCAATCGGGACTTGAAAGCCTTAGTGATCTGAAACAAAGAAGACGACAACCAGAAGGTGCACGGTAATATGCTCATGCTTATAATTGGGAGGAAGGGAGGGTTGCGAGCCCGTTTGAGCATGCTTAGCAAGCAGTGGTGCCACGTATATATGTCCCATGTCTAATAGGAGAATGGTAGTGATTGGAGCAATTACTCCTGGTCGCAGCCTATGCCTCCGTGGCCTGACTAAACTAATGCTGCGCTCGATTAATGCTGGCCAAATATGCATAATAGTTTTAATATATGAAAATTTTCAGCATCCACTCAAGGGAATCAAACTTCAAATGGCTTACTTATAGTTGTCTCAGCATATTAAGCTGGGAAAGAAATCATATTTTCTGAAAAAAAAAAAAAAAGAAACAGATTACCTTGATAAAGCTCATATTTTTGTGGTTCAGGTTGAAGAAAAGGTGCAAATGTTTTTTGTCAAAAGGGAGAAAGAAAGAGAATGAGAAAGCAAAAGAGACTAAGACATGTCTAATTGGAAATGACTGGTTTAAGAGCATATCCACCCTCAGAGTGAAATCTGCTCCTCCGTCTCGGTCCTCTGGTCCCCTGCACACAGAGGATTAGCCCAGAGCTAATGCGGATCTAGTGAGTCACAGCTGCATGTTGTGTATGTGCACGTTTCAAGGGACAATCGAAATTATCATAGAACACCACCAATCCTCCTTCAGCCACAAACCCTGAAGAATACCTCTAGAATACTATACATTAAGTCATATTGAGGCTTTGTCGGCATCATCCTCTTGACGAGTGCACTTGTTTCTCTCTTTTTTCCCCTCCTCTCCTCTCCTGCTCCACAAAAATTGGCCCATTTTCATGAAATGTCTGAATCGATTTTGAATCATTCCATTTAAAAAAGTTACAGAACTTCACATTTTCCCATTTCTAAACTACTACACTATTAACTTACTGTATTAAACCCTAACCCTACTAACTCTGACCCTAAAACAATTACATTTTCCATCTTCATCACAGCACCTTATGGAATTCAAATAATTCAAATGCTTAAATACTCGCAATGTGATGGTAAACTCCATTTCTATGTTGAATATTACAGTGTTGAAGTTTAGCCAATGTATATATGGCTAATAATGGCCTAAACTAGCAAAACACGCACAATCCTGAGCCAAAATGTTTGCACAATTCCAAAGAAAAAAAAAAAAACTCTGTATATATTACATGTACGTATAAATTACAAAAGCATTATTTTTAAGTCTGGAAATACCACAGTACAGCAGGGTTGAGACAGAAGTCAGGGATCTATCAGAATAATATGACATAATTAATATTAATAATATTACATAATTAACAAATAATATTGAATTAAATATTATTTTTCACTATTTAGACAAAAATAGTACATTTCCAATAAAAGCTACATTTAAATTAAAAATATAACCCAATGAAATATAATTGCGAACAATATAAACTGACTGAATTTGAGTTTGTTTCCATTTTACATGAAGCCTGAAACAAGAATACCAAATGAAGTGACAGAGTTCAGTATGCTACTAATTATAACAGTAGTAAGTCAAGGGGACACATATAGCACAGTTTCTTGAGCCAATTATATTGAGTAATCTGAAGCACATCCTCATTACTAGCTCTTTCTGAAAGGCTCCTCAATGGAAATAATACTGGCCCTGTAGAGACCCTTACAACTTCTCATCCGTGTCAAAAGAATGTCTATGTGTAAAGAATTTTGTCACTTCACGGTTTAATGTCCACTATTGAATATGGCAGCATTCCTGGTCCTGATACATGTAAGGATATTTTCTGTTGAAATATAGTGGCCTGTATTTAAGAGTAAAACAACATTTCCCTTGAATACTTTGATTTATATCCTCCGGCCAGGATGATTAGTTGGACCACAGTACCAGAATCCGCTTGCCCTCACCTTGAGGTTCAAACTGCACATAATTATTTTTGGCTTAGAAAAATAGTATAACAACTCTGTTTCCTTCAGGCAAATGCTCTCTTGTGTGTTTGCCAGCTCTGAGTTGCCTAAATTCTACCTAGTAGCAATTTTCTGCCTGACAACAATTTTATTTTCTATTCATGGTCTAAACTTCCAGTTTCCATTTTTAAGAAAACACTGCATGAAAATATAAGTAAATTCAAATCCCTTTGTGTTAATTAAGATCGTTAATGTATCAGAACAAATCTTCTTTACAGAGAAAGAGATCATTTGTGGCCTGCCAGTCAGTCCATATGTGTCCTGCAAATTGAGTGGTGATGTTCATGTGGGAGACTCTGATTTGCATAATTTCCTGTCATCTTTACACTTTTTGAGCTAAAACATGGCAAAAGAGATGATTTAAGCATTTGGTCAATCTATGAAACAGGTGCCTTTTTCCAATTGGACATGGAGATTTATGAAACACATCTTTTGTATGATTTTAAACAATCAATTGAATTGCGCCCATCTACTGTACGCCCAAGCTAAATAATTAGGCCTACATTTTATATATATTTGTTAAGATATAATGAAAAAATAATATATATCTATCACGAAAAACACACTATTAGTCAAAAGTTTGGAGGAAGATTTTTATTATTTTTTTTTATTTTTCCTGAATAAAATAATACAATAAATTGTTCGAACGTGACAGGTAAAGACTTTTAGAATATTACAAAAAAATCAGTTTTAAATAAATGCTGTTCTTTTGAACATTTAATTCATCAAAGAATCCTGAAAAAAGGTATGAAGCAGCACAACTGTTTTCAAGATTGATCTCAAGACATCTCAATAAATTAGAATGTCGTGGAAAAGTTCATTTATTTCAGTAATTCAACTCAAATTGTAAAACTGGTGTATTAAATAAATTAAATGCACACAGACTGAAATAGTTTAAGTCTTTGGTTCTTTCAACAAATTAGAATACTTCATAAGAACATTTTTTAGTTTTAGTTTTTAGTGAATTGTTGGCCTTCTGGAAAGTATGTTCATTTACTGTACATGTACGCAATACTTGGTAGGGGCTCCTTTTGATTTAATTACTGCCTCAATTCGGCGTGGCATGGAGGTGATCAGTTTGTGGCACTGCTGAGGTGGTATGGAAGCCCAGGTTTCTATGACAGTGGCCTTCAGCTCATCTGCATTTTTGGTCTCTTGTTTCTCATTTTCCTCTTGACAATACCTCATAGATTCTCTCTGGGGTTCAAGTCTGGTGAGTTTGCTGGCCAGTCAAGCACACCGACACCATGGTCATTTAACCAACTTTTGGTGCTTTTGGCAGTGTGGTCAGGTGCCAAATCCTGCTGGAAAATGAAATCAGCATCTTCATAAAGCTGGTCAGCAGAAGGAAGCATGAAGTGCTCCAAAATTTCTTGGTAAACGGATGCAGTGACTTTGGTTTTCAAAAAACACAATGGACCAACACCAGCAGATGACATTGCACCCCAAATCATCACAGACTGTGGAAACTTATATCCAGCCATCAAGCAACTTGGGCTATGAGCTTCTCCACCCTTCCTCCAGACTCTAGGACCTTGGTATCCAAATGATATACAAAACTTGCTCTCATCTGAAAAGAGGACTTTGGACCACTGGGAAACAGTCCAGTTCTTCTTCTCCTTAGCCCAGGTAAGATGCCTCTGACGTTGTCTGTGGTTCAGCAAATTCCTTGACACGTCTGTGTGTGGTGGCTCTTGATGCCTTCACCCCAGCCTCAGTCCATCCCTTGTGAAGTTCACTCAAATACTTGAAACGATTTTGCTTGACAATCCTCATAAGGCTGTGGTTCTCTCAGTTGGTTGTGCATCTTTTTCTTCCACACTTTTTCCTTCCACTCAACTTTCTGTTAACATGCTCGGATACAGCACTCTGTGAACAGCCAGCTTCTTTGGCAATGAATGTTTGTGGCTTACCCTCCTTGTGAAGGGTGTCAGTGATTGTCTTCTGGACAAATGTCAGATCAGCAGTCTTCCCCATGATTGTGTAGCCTAGTGAACCAAACTGAGAGACCATTTTGAAGTCTCAGGAAACCTTTGCAGGTTTTTTTAATTGATTAGCTGATTGGCATGTCACCATATTCTAATTTGTTGAGAATTGGTGGGTTTTTGTTAAATGTGAACCAAAATCATCACAATTAAAAGAACCAAAGACTTAAACTACTTCAGTCTGTGTGCATTGAATTTGTTTAATACGCGAGTTTCACAATTTGAGTTGAATTACTGAAATGAACATTTCCACGACATTTTAATTTATTGAGAAGCACCTGTGTGTGTGTGTGTGTGTGTGTGTGTGTTTGTATGTGTGTGTGTGTGTGTGTGTGTGTGTGTGTGTGAAATATATAACTGCCTGCTCATTTTATATATATATATATATATATATATATATATATATATATATATATAGGTGATCATAAGTGTATATTTAGTTTTTGATAAAATAATGCATATTAAATATAGATAAAAGAACATATTATACAAAATAAAAAGCTATTTTAAAGTAATTTTATTACACAAATGGCAACTGTTTTATAGAACGAACCATCTTTTTGAGATCTTCTGTAAGAACTTCTAACTGACATTAGTTTAGAATCACACTGAAGCAACAACAGAGAGCAGCTCAACCCAACACTGACTCAAGATCCCAGAGCCATGGCTCACTGAAATCTCCAATAACTGCAGATATGGGACATAAAGAGCAGAGTGTTGAGGCATTAATAAAATGTCCCAGTGATTCAGTTACCTCAGTTGGAAGGCCTGACACCTAGAACTGCACTTCTACACCATGGTGCTAAAAGAGAAAAGTCACCGCGCTAGACTTGGGAATGTCTTAATGAGGACAGTCTGACATTTTAAGACCCCGCCACCCTATACGCCAGAGCAGCCAACCTCTGCTCAAATGAGAAATACAGAGCGCCAGAATAGAGATAGCAGAAAGACCAGGGTCAGCAAGTTTTGATAAGATTAGGGGTAACAATGCATCCCCATGTGACCCAGCTGCTCATTTGATTAAAAAAAGCAGCCCACATCTCAACTTCTACTGGCTCTGTCTGATAAGAATGTGTTGCTGTGTCTGAAATCACTCACTCATTGACTATTCCTTATATACTGAATGCCACATATTGCACTATATGGCGGAAAAAGTGGATGGGATGCTGATGTAAAATGGAACGCTGATGAAAATAACATCTACATCTAATGAATTATTCAAATAAAGATGAACAAAACATGTAGTTTGCAAATAGTATGATACTGTGTGTGTGTGTTTTATATATATTACAAATATACTATATATTATGTTAAATACAATCATATTTGTTCACAATGATTTAAAATAACAGAAATAAACAAACTGTCAACTTTATAAAGAATTGTACATTATTCAGTTTATGTTTCATACAGTCTTATAACGTTCTCTTTGAAGAGATGAGATCTACTTACAAAAGAGTATATAATCATCATAAAAATGAACTGATCAGACCTACAGGAACCTGAATATCTAGAAGAAAGATAAAAGTCTTAGCATTAAGATGAAAGAAATCCACAACTCATTAGCACTAGTATAATTTTGGCTAATGCATCATCGCATTAGCAAGTGTATACTGGTTGTACAATATAATTAAGATTGCATTTTGCATATAGAATCATAAAAGGCAATAAACTGTTCACTAAAAAGCAAAAAGGGAGTGACATATGAGAACTCATAATGGAGATAAGAAGCTCCTACCATCCTAAACTGTTTGCAAAATTTTACTGAATCTGTATTTCACCATTATGACAAAAGCCAGACATTGATGAACACTATTTCACAAACTCCCTTAACTTTCGTACTATTTCTTTGTCTTTCCCTCCTAAGTGTCTGTCTTCCTCAGCGCTGCTTTTCTCTTACTCTAATGTGTCACACTTGTCCTCTCTCTAATCTTCGTCTGTCTTGGAAGCGCCCGCGGGGATGTACTAAACCATTAAAAGTCTCTGAAGAGCCGCTTCAGTCTCTCCAAGTGTATGTGAGGGCGTCCATATACGCGTGTTTTCAGAGGTTAGCGGTAAATCGTGAGTGTCTGAGAGCTTAATCAAATCGAACTCTTCTCTCTGTCCTTCTATCTCTATCTTTGAGTGTTCGCTGACATGGTTATCAGTCGTGATGGTTTAGTCCTTCAGGCACTCTATAGCTGATAGCCACATCAGCAAGAACTAGTTGAAATATCGGTCTGTGATAGAGCTCTTGAAGGAATATTCTGGATTATGTGTCATTGATACACATCACCAAATAGTAAATAGGCTATATCAAATTATTATAAAACAAACAAAACTTCACAGGCTTCATAATTCTCAATATAACCACAACGAAATAATAAATAATAGCAAATTACACTACTACTGTAAGTATATCCAACTTACAATACACTAAATTTAAGCAGTATGTACTATATGCTTGTAAACTATATTATTGCCCAGCACTAAAAATCTGTTATAGTACTGTACACTGTATGTAAACTAAACTAAATTATCACTGTACATTATCATTGTCATTTTCTGTAAAGCTGCTTTGAAATAATGTGTATTGAAAAAAGCACTATACAAGTCAATTTCATTATTTTACTTTATATGGCAAATCTCAGCTGTGTGTTTGTACAATCCAAAAATTATTCAGACACCAGATATAATTTTTGATATTTTTTATTTTTTTTACTAGTGGGTGCAGGACACTATAGCTCATTAATGTAAGAGAGGATAGCAAAATAAAGTAAACTTTATACTTCATACAGTGGACTACCAGTAAAAAATTTGGGTCCAAATATTATTCAGACACTTTGACCTGACCATGTTTTGCTTAAGTGTTATCTGACATTATCAAGATGAATTTGTTCTGACAGTTCTGACAACTTTATCCACATACATACAGTATACTTGCATAGGGCAATATATACCATATAGCAAATCTCAACTGCTTGATTGCTTATATTGTCGCAAAATATAACTATATTATCATCTAGCTCCAATCTGCTAAATGCAACTATAAGACATGAGAATTATAAACATCAACATCATGATTCTGAAACAATGTGTATTGTGAAAAGTGCATATGAATAACAATGATTATGTTTTTATACATAAGTTTATACATAAGTTTATACATAAGTTTTTTTTGCTTGTTTGTTTTTTTTTATGTGTGTTATTATTATACTTTTAAAACAGTATGATAAAGATGCAATGTGCTTTCAGCTTTCCTGCTATGCTTCCTTCACTTATGTTTTACTGTAAACGAGTAACCTGTTCACTGAGGGATGAGTCCAAATTATTGTTTGAGGTAAACGACAGCATGGCACAGATGGCGCCAATAGACATTAAGTCGAAAATAACCCACAATATTCCTTTAAGTATGTTGTGAACCACAGGCACATCTCCATTAATTAAGCGTGGTGTATTCTCACATACTGACCGACCCTTCTCTTGGCATGACCCTTCGAACTCCAAAAGCATGGGAAGAAGAAAGCCTTCGCTCAAGACTGATGCTCTTCTTAGTATTCAACTTCTAATCAATTGTAGTGCATTTGTTGGCCAGACAAAGAGCAGGCTGCAGTTTTGATATTCAACAGACTCGGTTGCTGAGGAGTATCAATACTTGCGGGTTTTCTCCCACCCTTCCCCCTGTTCTCATGTGTGTGAGTGTGTGCTTGGAGCGTGCAGAAGACCCTGTGTTCCCACTGGCCGTGAGCACAAGCACTGAGGACCTGGGGTCAGAGGTCACAGAGTCCTATGGTGTGACATCATGAAAGAGCTCAAAGGTCACAAGGTCATGTGAGGGGAGGGGGAGACACAACAATGACATAGTGACATGGGATGGGCACAGAATTCCATCACACGACGGCAACTAACCCAAGTGAAATGATCCGAGGAGATGGATCTGAGTTGATACGATTAACCTTCGTGATTCTTTGCTTGAGTTTAATTGAGTGAATTTGATTAGAATTAATTTGCATCTTGCCTACGATGTTTTGCACTCAAAGAAAAAATATAAGAGAATAATAAACAGAAATAGAAACATATCAATTCAATTCAAGTTTATTTGTATAGCGCTTTTTATGATACAAATCGTTGCAAAGCAACTTTACAGAAAATTAAGTTTCTACAATATCAGACAACTGTTGAGCTATTAAAGGAAAGTGGTAGAATATATAAAAGAATGACTTAGAATGATAGATAGATGGATAGAAAGAACGACAGAAAGACAGACAGAAAGGTAGACAGAACGATAGACTGAACAATAGATAGATAGATAGATGGATGGATGGATGGATGGATGGATGGATGGATGGATGGATAGATAGATAGATAGATAGATGGATAGATAGATCCACACTTTGTCACTTCAGTGCACATGCACACAACAAGAAGTAAGTGTGCAAGGCTTAAAAATGCACAAAGTGCAGTGCCCTTAAGGCACACTAAATCCTCTCCGAAGCAGTATTCGAGGAAAAGTGTATCCCATCATGCATCATGTTCTGGAAATAAAAAATTAGACTTTTTGCAGAGATCTTGCGAGATGTCGCAGAAAACTTTCCAGTGTGAATGAAATATTAATAATAATTAGATATTACATATAATTTGGTAGTAAAATAAAGTATTTTTTATTGGTGCAAAGATGAGTATGTGTATTTTGTACAACATTTCCAACTGCTTTTTATCACTAGATAAAATTAGATAAAAAAGCAATGGTATTAAGACTGACAGATAAATAGATAGTAGAGCCTGCCGATATATTGTTTTGCAGATTTTAATCGCCCGATTTGAGCCTGTTGCAGATATATCGGTATCGGCATATATGCTGGCGATATGCCACCGATATGAATTTTTTTTTTTTTTTTTTTTTTTTTTTTTTTTTACAGAACATAAAACATGGATATAATGCTTGTAAATGGTGTAATTACATTTGATTATGCTTGTCCAGCAGAGTGGGCTCCATTGTTTGCTACTGGCGATCTGGATGAAACGCTTTAAAGCTTAAGGGTATGGAATACCATTGAAAATTTTAACAGCCATATCTCCATAATGGCAAAGTGTCCAAACTTTTGACTGGTACTGTATTATAATATAAATATAATGAATATCAACCGATATATCGATATCAGGCTTTTCTTATTCCCTAATATTGGTATAGGCATCGGCCCTCAAAAAAAAACATATCAGGCTCAGATAGATAGATAGATAGATAGATAGATAGATAGATAGATAGAGCCGTCCTACTTTTTAGACTTGACTTGATTTAGTAATTTTGCTGAAGTGAGAATAACATTATTGCACTCACTTTACTCGATTACTCTCACGAACAGATTCATTCCAGTGTATGAAGTGTATGTGTGTATGAAGAGCAATACTGCATATGAATCATATAAACACAAAACCTCTTCCACTGAGAACAGAAACTCATTGACTCATGTGGATTGAGACATTAATGGATGTCACTTGACTTTGGTGAATTTTTAAAAAAAAGAAAGAAAACACGTCTTTGATTCTGAGAGCCGGAGATAACAGCATGCGATTCATGACTAATTGTTGGTAATTAAAAAAAAAAAACTTACATTTTCCCACTTCCAGTGATGGAGTGAAATGACTGAATGTAGTGGAATCCGTAGTAAAGCAGAAATTATATTCCATTATTGAAATACTGAAATCTCTTTCTGCCTAACGAGCTGCAATAATGGATTGTTTTTCTCAAAGGTCAAATTTAAAACAGATTTTGTAAAATCTGCAAGGATTTATGAATGTTTCTATGAATTCTATGGGACTAATCAGTAGAAAAAAATTCTGTTTTTATTCTATGATGGAAAAAGTGAATATTGTTTTTCACAACTTTTCATCTTGAATATGCCTTTATCTGTACGAACCTGTCAAAAGTTCAACATTTATTACAAAATGTTGGTATTCATATATATATATATATATATATATATATATATATATATATATATATATATATATAATATATATATATAAATGCACTAAAAAATAAATTACATGAAAAATGGCAAGGTCGAAAGTGCAATTAGTTAATGTGATTATCATGTTTGTTTTGCTATTTATGAGCATTTAAAGGAATGGTTCACCAAAAAAGAAACTTTTTGTCATCAGTTACTCACCCTCATGTTGTTTCGACTTTATTTTTTCTTTCTTCCATGAAACACAAAAGGAGATGTTAGGAAGAATTTCCAAGACTCTCCTTTCCAAACTACAGCATTGCATTTAATTTTTACAGGTAAGCTATTTAACAAGATCATCAAAAGGAGGATGAGTGCACTTAATTCACTATAATCATTATCCACTGATAATCTTCACCTCTGACAGAGCTTTGCTCTTGTATTCAGTTGAAAAAATTGTGCTTTTAATTGTGATGAGTGATTAGAGATTCAGTCTGATCCTCATGGAAAGTAAATGCATGGCTTCAGAAGACTTGATTATATCGCATGAGTTGTACGGACACTTTGTGGTGGGTTTTTTTTTTTGGTGTTTTTTTCACAGAATAAAAATAAAAGATATTAATAATAATAATGATACCAATTTAGAACAACATGAGAATGAGTAAATGATAGAAATATTCTTTTTCAGGTAAACCATTCCTTCAGTTGCACATTATAAATCATTTAAAGACACTTTACAAAATGTCAAGTGAGATGTAATTTTCCCTAATCAAGAATGCTGTTGCCCAGTGTTGAGTCTGGGCTGACAGTCAGACTGTCTTTGTCTCTTTAAATAAATGGTAAGAAAGGAGAGCGAGCGAGACACTCATCCGCTCCATCTGTGTGGCGTCTAGCGCCTACATATGACACATGCCATCATTCTATCAGTGACTCATCAGCCTCACAGGAAAAGCACTTTAACATCCACCATGCTTTCACTCCACTGACACTGTCTCAAACTGTTTTTTTTTCTTTCTTTCTTATGGAGTGTTACATAACCCATTTTTGCATTTTTATTTTTTTATTTTTTTATTTTTATTTCAACCAACAAAGAGAGTGCGTTACCAACAGAAAAAAAGTGTATGTGCACTCAGTGTAATGAGTCCTTGATTTCATGTAACACACCTGGATCATTCCTGTTCATTCTGAATTTGGTAAATTCAACAATGAATATGCTCATGCTTAAAGGGAGCATAACACACAGAGTTTCACCCAATCTCATGTTAATCTTGAGTACCTATAGAGTAGTACTGAATCCTTCATATCTCCAAAATAGGCATGGGCTGGTATGAGATTTTGACGGTATTATAACCTTAAGCAAATATCACGGTTTCACGGTATCACGGTATTGTTGTTACAGCTCTTAAATGTGTTATTTTTAAATGAGCTGGGTTAAAAAAAAAAAAAAGAAAAAAATTCCACTGTCCAATTTCTACTTCCACAACAATATATTTTGTTTTTGAGAAACATACAGAATATTAGAAACAGTAGAATTAATTTATTTTTAATTTGATTTGTTTCCTAAAAAGAAAAAAGAAAAAGACTGACATCTTTATTACTGTAATTACAGTTATTTAATATTAGTTTTATAATTAATATATATATATATATATATATATATATATATATATATATATATATATATATATATATATATATATATATATTATTTATATATATATATATATATATATATATATATATATACCATACACACACACACACACAGCACATATATATATATATATATATATATATATATATATATATATATATATATATATATATATATATACACACACACCACACACACATATATCATTCAATATAATTTGGTTATATAATAATAACCATACACATAATTTGATTTAATAATAACCTAATTTGAAGCAAGCGAAGTACCGCGCATGTGTCGAGTTCATCTGTCCACGCTCATCTGCGGTTGAATATACTTTTGAAAGCTGTGGGGATGCGCTGTGCGTGAGACGGAAAGGAACGCTGAATGTGAAGTGTACCCGGGCCATCCTACACACACGTGACTGACCGCTCGCTCGCACCAACAGGATGAGGAGGGGTGAGTGTTACTCTCTACACTGCACTCAGTCTGAGGGATTCCTACTCTTTCAGTCTTTAAGGAGACATGGAAAACAGTGCATACCGTAGGAATGGTATAATGGAAAATGTTAGTGGTTTTGAAGACGTGACATTTTCAAATCGCAGTATCAGACCAGCTTTAAAATCCTTATTAAAGTCAGACAACCCAACTAATACCGCAAAACATCACATAAAGCCACCATCAAATAAATTGCTAATACTTGTTTTTGCTGTTCTTTTCAAACAAATGGAAAGTGATATTGAAGACATATATAAAATGATTACCATTAATAAAATAAAAATAAATAAATGAATAAATAAATAAATAATAAATACATAAATAAATACGTTAAAATATTACAATTCGACAAGGGAAAAGTAACACCTGGACAAAAAATGAAAACATTTGCTCAAAAATGATGCCTATATTTTGAAATACATTAAGTAATAAATGATGGAGACATAAAAACAAACAACTTTGGATTCGTTTTTGATACATTATTTCTTCACTGCTTAAATCTACGTAACCTGCCTCAGCATTCTAATTTATATATATATATATATATATATATATATATATATATATATATATATATATATATATATATATATATATATATAAAATTAGAATATATATATATATATTTACTTTTGATTATTCTTATGTAAGTAAGCTTGAATATACAGAAATGCTAATGAGATTTGAGAGCAATGGATGAGGGGAATATTATTTGTATAATAACTTAAACTTGTTCTTTCCACTTTCGTATGAATTTAACAGAATACACAAAACTTCTAGCATCCCAAAGAGTGCTAAAAAATAGTGATTTTTCACACTCCTGTGATTTTAAAGATACATCAATATTGTATCCTGCCAAAAAGCCTGCTGGCCTTTCATTCAGCACACAAAGATCAGGATTGACCTTTTGTTTGGACAGTTTTGAACCGAGACGCTGCTTTTACAGTGAAACCTGTATGTGCTCCCTCAAGGTGAAACTGCAAAATGCATCTCTAGAAGAACAGGTTGGATGTGGATGTGGATGTTGATGACTACAATACAAGGGTGTAATTTCACAGGCACAGTGCATGCAGAAGTGTGTGTGTACTTATATATGCGTCTCAGTCACTGAAGCAGTGGGTGTGTGTGTGATATCTCTAAATATGCATCCAGACAGCACAAATGCGTCATCTTCTGTGCCAAATGACCATCACTGTCTCTTGCAGACTGCGACGTTCACGAGTAATACCAGTTTTAAAGATAAAATTACAGTAAATCTGAAAAAGTCACAGTCACCGTGAAATCAAAATGGGCTACTGTGTTTCCTCATGGACATTTCTGATCTGCTTCGTCTTTGTAATTGCTCATCAAAATATAACAACTTACTCTGCCTCTAAAAAGACTTTCCTTAGCAGTTGTCACCGAGTCTACTTATGTTTAAGAGATCACTTTCATGACCCCAATTATTTTCCAATGGATAAAATCAACAAAATCATACGCTTTTTCCCCATTAAAGCTGCAATGCATAAGTTTTGCCTCTTTGTCGCCATCTCTGTTTGAAATCTGCAATTGCAGTTATTTACAGAATTATCTTCTTTACGTGGGTTGTGCATGGGGACAGCTGTCACAGTTATGGACTTTTGTTTTTCCTCCTGTTTCTATTCTCCGCTGTCTCTCTGACTTCCGTTGACCTAGTTTTACCTTGATTACTTTAGTTAGTTCACCTGTGTCTTGTCCTTAGTCCCTCATTTGTGTATTTAAGTTCCTTTTTGTTCAGTGTCAGTTTGTCGGGTCTTGTTAATGTCTACGTGTGTCACCAGCCTTCCTGTATATGGATTTATATGGATTATTTGTGGAATTATCCTGTATATGGATTATTTGTGGAATTATTAAAGACTGTTTAACTTCATCTTCGTCTCTGTGCCTGTTCTCTCCGACACAGTACTGCGACAACGGCTTGTCAGCGCGGATGAATCTAATGTATAGTGGTTTATGTGTAGACTGACAGTCAACACACCAGTGTGGATATTCACTCCAGAATTACAGATACTACATCTTGGAAATATGTCCAAAATAAGAAGTGAAAAAGAACAAGAAATGAACATGAACATGAAGTAACATGTCTGCCATTTTTGTTCTGACCAACTGAAAAAAAAAAAAACATTTTTTACAATAAACCGCACTACCAATGGTGAATAAATTTAACGATTGCAATGTTAGATCATGTCAAACCATGCACAAACATGTTCTCAAATTCTGTACAGTATAATCTCTAATTGTACCATTGAAATTTCGTTGAAAGAAATTGTTCTTTTAACCACAAAAAAAGAGAGAAACAATTTAAAGTTTAATTATTCAAGTTGCTGTAAGAAGAGTCTATAAATGATCTGCCAGCTGCAGCATCCATCCACACACATAGATATATAGATATATAGATAGAGCCTGCTAGCCGGGACTGCTTCTTTATGTATACAGACGTGATGTAATGATGCAAAATCAAACTACCCGGGCCACTCAAATGAGAAAACTTTATAATAAGCTTACTGTTGTGAATAGGGCTAAATTAAGCAGAACACTTTTTGATTATGTACTTGCTCAGTAATTAATTTTGGATACTTTTTATCCAAAAAAGTAATGCAGCTTTAAATATTCTGGTACAATTGGAAATAAATCAGATTAGGGAAGTACAATGGGTTATGAAAAGAGTAGTAGATTTGTCTGTGCCAGTGGTTCTCAACTGCTTTGACTCATGGTGGCTCACGTATAAAGCAGGCTGATATATTTATGACAAAGCTTCCTTGTTTTCAAACTTTTTTTATTAACAGAAACTGGGAGTATCTTTATATGATAATAACTTAACTAACCATGATAAATTGTGATTACAGAAATATAGCTTATATTTATATAGTTCGTAGCTTAACTATAGAGTTATGCTTCACTGAATCAACTTTATCACAGATGTTTCTTGTCCTAAAATTATTAGGAATGAAAATAGCAACAAATGAGTCAATAGTCAATAAAGGGTGCAGACTTTAGCCAACCTGAGTGCAAAGAGACATTATTCTCACTGGTCTCTTCTGAAGATCTAGAGGAGAAATGTGTTAGATTACTGAGATCTCTTTCTCTGGAGATAAATCTGAGAAGCAGGAGAATTCTCTTTTTATCTTGCTGCTTTCAAGGAGAAACAATAGAGACATAACAGAGATCACATTTGTGATTCTTCTTTCCTACTGGATTGTTAACAGAATGTGTTTCTTCAAGTGCACCGCCATGCATTTAAATGATTCAGTTGCCCTTGTGCGTCAGCGCTGTTGCGGATAAAGCTCTCATCCTCTCATACAGACGGGCTTCAGCTCTATGTTTTAACCTTTCTGTGTGTGTCTGTATCAGAGACAGCGTGAAAGAGAGATGGAGAAAGATTCCAGCCTCATTTCACAGCCTACGCAAATAGACACGCTAACCTTTCCTTTCAAACGCGACCCTCTTCAGTTCAACCTGTCCGATTCCTACGCACACATCCCGTGAATGGAGAGATCCAGCACATTACTTGTTGATGTACAAAGATGACAGGAGAGGAAATGATTGCATGTCGATGGCAGAGCCTGCAGGGACTTATATTGAGATGTAATATTCGTTTTATAATTAGCATGCAGAGGACATGTAGATTTCAGCAGATGCTGGTTAGTACTGACCTATTTTATGTGGAATTGGGGCACACACACACACACACAACTGGCTATACTTGGTCACAGGTGCCATGCGGCCTGTTCTGAGCTCAGCAGTTTAATGTGCTGAACACTGCTTACACTAACGGTGGATGAATCTAGCATGAAACATACACAAACAAAACACTGATTAGATAACATGAACGCAGTCACACATACGTCACATGATGTGGGTTAAATTGGGTTTGTGGAGGCCGTGATTCTGTGCTGTAGGCAAAATATGACGTGACCTTGTACATGCTACCTGTCAAGTGTATTACAAATAGCTTTCAATACACTGATTAACTGTTTCTGGCATTTTCAGATTATTCAGTTAATTTCAAAGCATTTTTCTCTATAACTCTGATTAACTATTATTTGCAATTTCAGATTTTCTGAATATTTATTTATTCAGAATATTTTCTCTATATGCAGTGATTGACACTTTTTTTGGCAGTTTCAGGATTGTTTGTTTATTTGTCAGTTTCAGACCATTTTTTTTATACTGCAGTTATTAACTTTGACTATTATTGCCATTTTAAGATTATTTGGTTATTTATAAAATTCATACTTTTTATATTGCAGTGATTAACTGATTATTATTGGCATTATTATTATTAGACAATTTTGGATTCCTATTATTTATTAATTTCAGACTATTTTTGCTATATTGCAAGGATTAACTGACTGCTATTGGCAATGTAAGATTATCTGATTATTAATTAAAATCAGACTTTTTTTTTCAATATTGCAGTAATTTACTCTGACAATTAGTGGAATTTTAAGATAATTTGACTGATTATTAATTCCAGAACATTTTTGACTATTTGTGGCATTTTTTTATATTATTCATTTATTTATTTTTTTACATTTCAGATTTTTTTTTCATTCTATAATGCAGTGATTAACTTAGACTGTTATTGTTAATTTTGGATTATTTGATCATTTATAAATTTCGATCTTCAGGCGATCTTTCTATTTCAATCTGACCAACTTGAAATATTATTGGCAATTACAAGATTATACAAAAATATATACACATTTTAAAAACCTTTTATATATAACTTACTTATTTTACACAATAAAGTTGCACTTGCTAAAATCAATTAACTACATTAGTTAACATGAACTACAACTGGCCAATACTTATACAGCACTTACTAATCTTTAAAACTGTCAATGCATCATGGACTAACATGAACAAATTATGAGCAACTGTATTTTTATAACTAATTTTAATAAATGCTGTATATATTTGTTAGCTAATGCATTAACTATTGTAAACCAATGGGATTATGGTTAAATTGTTACCATATAATTCTAAGCTTTGTCTCTGATTTTAAAAATAAACCTGTTATTTGAAATCACGTTGCCTTTGTCCTGATCATCAAGTACTCAGTGTGCAGTGCCTGAAATGCTGCTGTAAGGCGAGTGGTGTTTCTGCAGTATCGCACATGTTTAGCCGTGAGCGCTGGGAATACAGTGCCACAGAGCAGGCAAGCTGGTGACTAGAGCACGGCAGATGGAGCAGACACACAGAACGAGAGAGGGACGAGGTGTGAGGCTAGGCTAACGTCTGAACAGCAGAAAAGCCAGTGGCAGGGTGGAGCCAAGACTAACACCAGGCAAATTGGACAACTCCACCATTTTGGCTCTGGACCAGGTAATGCAGCATGGGTGCCATCAAACAGAGGGACCAGTGACAAATGCACTGTAGAAGCGTGCAGTTGTTAGCTTAAAGAGCAAAGTCTACCTGATCTGACCCCTAAAATGACTTTCAATGATGCAACCTAATGTAGTCATAATCCATTAGGAGGTTACCTGAAAGAAATTTGCATTGCAGAGAAATGCATGCATTTATAAATAATTGAATGCATAGATGAATAAATGAATGAGATCGTGGGAGTCTGAATGAATTGGAGGTAGACAGTCTACAGGGGTCCATGATTCTCATCTCTGGTGTGTGTTCAGGGGGAAAATGGCTGAGGGAGGGTTTGATGTCTCAGACTGTGCGTGAGCAGCATGGTTACTTGTAGCTGACTGCTGTATGTGCACATGTGTGTGCAGAAGACTCATTCACATACACGTCCCCTGCAGATATTTGAGCCTAATGCATTCTGAATACAACAATACATATACATTCAACATACATATATACATATGCATACACAGGCAAGTTTTGGGAAAAAGAAGACTTTTGTGCTCACCACTGCAGCATTTATTTGATTAAAGATACAGTATTACTATTTATAATAGCTGGTTTCTATTTTAATCCATTCTAAAATCTAATTTATTCCTGTGATTTCAAAGATGAATTTTCAGCATCATTACTCCAATCTTCGGTGTCACGAAGTCGAATATGCTGATATGCTGGTGATTTTTCAGTTGATTTTTATTTTTTATATATATTGCAGTGATTCACTGACTATTATTGCCAATTTTGGATTATTATATTATTTATTAATGTCAGACCATTTTCTAAATTGCAGTGATTAATTTTGACCGTAGTTAGCAATTTTTGGATTATTAGATTATTAAGTTAGAACTTCAGGTTATCTTTCTGTATCACACTGATTAAATTTAACATTTTTGCCAATTACATGTTATTTAAATATTTATTCATATTTGTACTGCTACTGATGAATACTGATGAATTTGTTTGTTTAATGCATCTTTACTGAATAATTCTTAATAAAAACAATCTCACTGACGATTGAACGGTAGTGTATAATGCATCATAAAGAAATCTGTGGATTTCACAGCTAAAAGCATCCCACATAAGACCAACTGCTCATTCATCTCTAGGGCAGCAAATGAGTCTAGAATGTCTTTGTAGCCCCTTCAGAAAATATCTGCATGATGCCCTGTGTGTGAGTTAAGCCTGTGGAGGTGAACCCAGAAGGTGTCTGGATCCGCACTGCATCCAACCTGCTCCCACTGTTCTCTCTCTTTCCCATTCACTTGTTTCCACACTCATTTGCAGCTCTTCCTGCCTCTCGCCCCCCTGCGTTTCTCCCTCTGACCTCTGTCGTTCTACATGCAGGTGTCTGGTTGGCAGAAAGCATCTCTGATGGGGCACTAGTGTGCAGGGGTTGCCTCTGTCATTGCTTTGATTAAATTCAGCCTACTTGCTCCACCTGTTCGCCCACCTGTCAGCTTCTCTCATGACTGTGCCATCTCATGCATTACTGTCACTGCACCTCTAAAAGAGCCCTAATGCAGAGTGACAATGCTTTTATTCATTAAACAAAGAACACTAAGTCCTGAACCTGAGTTATCAGTTTATGTGTAGTGAAGGCTAAAGATTCTTGACTAAAGCATAAATTAAGACCTTTTCTTCTGCATTGTGGTGTACATCCAAATGAAACATATAATCTGAAAAAAGCTCACCTTGCACTCAAAAATTGGCACAGGTCTAAATGCGAGCTTGCAGTCGAATGTAACAAAGGACTGGAGTTTAAGCAGAACAAATGACTGGAGAAGTCTAGCACACGTCACCAGAGAGAAGTCTGTGCTAAATATGAAGAAATACTTTGACAAACACTCTAACTTCATGCAACAGTTTTCCAGTTCTTCAGAAAAAAAATTAATGCAGATGTAATTTATTTTTTTTCCCAGCTGCGCACCATCAGAAACCAACTACTGCCTTAATCAATATTATATAAGTCCATCCATGTACATATTAATTTTTCTTCATAATTTGTAATTATTGATCATTGATTTTTACATGCATATTCATTCATTCATTCATTCATTCATTCATTCCTTAGCACCTCTTTTTAATGCAACTTTTTAATGTTATATTGTATATTTATATTGTATGTCTTGTTTTGTGTATAAGGCTTTGGCCATTTAATTTGTCACAAAATTTCAAATAAAAATGATGAAGACCATTTTTAAACATCCAGTCATGAACCATTTACAATAAGATTAATAATATGCATTTAGAAAATAGATTGGGCGAATTTTCATCTTATTCTGAATATATATATATATATACATACATACATACATATATTGTTTTTAAGATACATGTTATCACTTCCATCATAGTCTGAATTATCCTCCAAAGTAGAATCAGATACTTTTGTTAATGGAACAAAAATAAAGTAACAGAAAACATTACTAATGCTAGATTATTGCTTCAATAACTGTTATAATTATTTATGAAAAATATAACTAATCATATAATTTGAAGCACTTTGAAAAGCTAAATGATGAATTACACACTACAGTTCAAAAGTTCGAAATGTATATTTTTATTCAACTATGATGCATTAAATTGTTCAAAACTGACAGCTCCACTGACATTTGTTACAATAAAAAATATTCTGCTGTTCTTTTGAACTTTCCATTCATCAAAGAATCCTGAAAAATAATATTATGATTTTCACAAAAATATGAAGCAGCAATTTTCGACTTTGCTAACAATAATAAACAATTGTAACATGATCAAAAAAATGATCACGTGACACTGAAAACTGCAGTAATGATCCTGAAAATTCAGCTTTGATCACAGAAATAAATTACATTTTAAAATATATACACATAGAAAACAGTTATTTTAAATTATAATTAATGGTCCTATATGTACAGCCTTCATTGCAAGAGCAATCATTATGCTTAATATACAGCACAAGTCTACAGCAATTGCTCTTATGTTTTACTGTTACAGTACGTTGCACTATTTGCATGTTTTAAGCTGTACAAACAGCAACTTCACAGCAGGTAATTACATAGTGTGTGGTCATTGAATGTGGGACTTAAGTTTGACTGAACAAAAGTATAATAGAATGAATGCTGCATTGCTCTGATCTTCTGAGGACCTTCTCTTATCTTTATTCACAGAAAACATGCATTCACTTCTGAAACAGTGGGGGAAAGACAATTTGGCATGTAAAACATAGAAAGACTCTAGACGCTCCTCTCTCCCCAGAGCAAAATCCCCAAGCCCAAAAATTTCACACTTCACAGATCTAGAGAGAAAAAATATACGCATAAAAAAAAAACACACACCACACACACACACACACACACACACACACACACACACACAGAGACGCAGCTATACACATACATATCCAACCGCTCAAATTCAGTCATGCATACATCAGTGTTTTTGTGCCATCTACAGAGTTCTTTACCTCATACACCCTCACATTAAAAGCTTGTTTGGATGCTGATTCGTCCACCCTCAGTCTAGCATGTTTGAGAATCATATTTTACATATACAAAACAATTGCAGTCTGCATTCACACATGACATCAGTGACAACATCTTATTTATTTATTACTCTCAAAGCGGTCTTTCACTCTCATCCACAGGATTCAAATGTCAAATAAACGCTTGATCGGGAAAAAGTGTCATCTTTCACGAGAGACAGTTGTTTTTAGCAGAGTTTGCATATGGACCAGCTGACCCGTTTTGAAAAGAAATATTCCTTCATATTCATAATTGATATGTCTAAAGCTCGGGCGCAGCAGCCATAACATTCCTTAATGGATGTTTTCCAGTATTCTTTGACAGACAGAATCCTCCTTAACATGTTTAACAGATTAAATAAGTAAAAAGAAGTACAAGAAGTGAATGCATGTGGAGGGTTTCAGGTGAAGAACGTTTCATGAAATATCCACCACATGCTGGATGGAAACTATCAGAGTGATGTGTCATGGTTAAGCATTTAAAGATCAGTTCAGATGGAAAGAAAACACTCTTATATCTGCTATACGAATGTCTCATATAATATAATTGCTGCTAGTATAATGGTTTTATTTGACAAAGTGCTATGTGTGTTACAACAGGTTTGCAATGAGACACATCATAATTATATATCGCAAGTTTCGCAACTATGTATATATATATATTATTGCAACTGTGTAAAGCATTGAATGCCTGCAATTAGACACATTTCAGACAGACATGATGAAATACTATGAAAACGTGTGCAGATGTACAAGAATGAATGCAAATGATGGCAGCATTTTCTAATTTCTAGCAGTGGCATTTTGGCTACAACCTATGAAATAAAAAATAGAATGCTTGAGGTATGAAACCAATCCAAATAATATTCAACATGACATAGCATTTAAGTAATTATATCACCATCAATCATTTTAATTGTATATTGACTTGTCCGTCTATAATATGTAATCGCACACATAGATACAGAACTGAATAGAAGTTGAGTGTGTGTTTTATTCATCATTATTGATTTGTGTCGCATCACTTTTATTTCACTAAGTGTATCTGTGATAAAAATGCATTGACAATTGGAGTGCACATTTATTCAAGAAGGAAAAACAACAAGTTGGTCTGGAAGATATTCTGATCGAAGACTAATAAATATTTGAAAGCATGCTGAAGTAAAAGATACTGTTAAGGCTTTGAGCTACTCAATACAGGCACAACAGCACCTAAATATCATTAAGTTGTCACAGATTTCAGATTGTTATTCTTATTCACAGCTTAAAAAAAAAAAAAAAAAAAAACACTGATTGACAATGGCACAAATTTATGCTGTCCATACCTGCAATCAACTTAAACACACAGATTTATTTGTTTACCTGGCTGCAGTGTTTTGAATATTTAAATACAACATTTTGGTAATTGAAAAAAATCTGAAAAAAAAACAAAAACAAATAAATTAATGAATATATATATATATATATATATAAAATATATATATATATATATATAATATATATATATATATATATATATAATTAAACAGCAAACAGTAATAAGTACAAGTAAAATGAAAATAAAAGTAAAATTATTAAAAAAAATTACAAATAAAATTAAAACTGAAAATCTAAAATATAATAATAATTAATTAAGTATAAATAATAATTACAAATATACTTTTTAATAAAAACTATAGAATATAAATAACACTAAAATAGCACTGGTGGGCTATAAAAAAAACTGATAAGCACACTTGAGCTACAATACCCATCATGCTCACAAATACTAACAATACTTGCACACCTTAAATATACCACTATTTCTACAGATATAGGAAATGTTTTCAAGTTTATTTGTCATAAATCAATTAGAAATGGTGCTATATCTTGTACTGTTAGAAAATGGAAAATTAACTCTTGAATTTGTAAAAAATGCTATACTTCTGGAAGTCACGTTAAAATGTGCTGTACCTAATTTATTCCAAAACATTAAAAGAATCTCAATTTATTTTCATATTTTTATTATTTATTTTTTATCGTAATACAATTCCATGATAGAATGTTTTCTTTTATATTACTGTGTTGCCAATTCCTGCCCCTAAAAGAAAGATAAATAAGCAAAGAGAAAGACTACAAGATGAGTTCTGTAGACACAATTGCTGCAGCTTTACTCCTTATATCCTCACATAACCAGCAATGTGAACAGAAGACGGATGTGTATGGAACCTTTGAATTCTATGTATTATGCGTGTAGCTCAATCGGTGGTCATATCATTTTCCACTGTGCCGCATGTTTAGATGTTGATCTCATTCTTTTGATGCGCTGCCAGACAGTACGCTTTTATCTGAATGTTTATCCTGGAATCGCCTTTGTATGCAGTTCAAATGAGGTGGAATTAGAAATGCATAATGCCAGCAAAATATGTTTCTTTAGAATATACCCTTTCAGTGAGTCATAACGCAAGCATTCACATTTTCCCCTTAAAACAAGAGCGAAGAAGCAGGATAACCTTGTTGCTTGGATGATTCAGTCCAAGTCTCTGAATTTGACAACAAACAAAACCATGCAGCTGGAAACTTTCCTCATATGGCTGGCCTTTATCTTTACAAATGTAGAAGGGGTCACATCATACTTTCTTCTCCACTTACAATAAAGTTTTCATGATCATTTTCCAACCTTAATATCTTTCACTCCACACATGCAGTGTAAATGCAACATCTGTGAACAAAACTGCAGCTCTTTACAGAAAAGAAAGTGATCTTTTGTTTAAATTACAAAGAACTCTTAAAACTCTAATTTACATGAGGAGATGGATTATATTTACAGTACATCTAAATGGTAATGCATACAGAACTGAACTCAAACCTTTAAGTGTAGCTATAAATTGCTGGATTCACTGCTTTTCGTCTGCCTTCTGCACAAAGTTAAAGTATGTTTTTATTATTTTATTATCGTGCTCTTTTAATTAAAAAAAAAAAAAAAAAAATTTAATTCCTCATGATTTCATGGTTTTAAAAATCCATTAGAAAGAAGTAACCTAAAATGATTCTGTGGAGAGTTTCACTCAGGCTGCACAGGGAACGAAGCTTTGCCCTTGAAGTCTGGGGCAACCGGTGCAACCATTGGGGAAAGTAGGCTAAAGGCTGGATTGGGCATGGGGAAGTAGGATCATGTCACGGTGTGATGGATGCTCTGTGGTCCAAAGAAAAACGTGTTAAAAAATATCAACTAGCATGGAACAGCAATTGGGTTTTTACTATAAAATGGCTTAAAGCCATAAATGTCGCCTATTATTCCACCAAAACCTTAGTTTGTTTAACTTCTCAGAGAAAGGCCAATCAAATAAATCTTTTTAAGTGTTTAGAATTTCACTGGAGGAGCTGCACTGGTAATGTGCATCATTAAAACATAAAATAAAATTAATTTGCTCCAGCTCCCACTTCGCATTATGCACTAATTGCACTTATTATGCACAATTCAAATGATATCTACAACTTCATTCCCAAGATCTTTTGACAGTGCCCTGACACCCATAGTTGATTGTTTGCTTCTGTTGCACTGCCAAGGACTGAAATCCTCCAGGAACACTGTTTTCATGCTGAGCTAATCAAAATGAGCACAGCTGATCTCAGTTGAAAATCAAATGGCTTTGTGTGCCTCTGTGTAGGTGATTAGCCACCGGATTGAGTTTAAGTCATTTTTAGATGAGGGTGATCCTTTTTTTCAACTCAGTGATTCTGTTTTTTTTATTTTTTATTTTTATGACATGTTGGTGTTATATCTTTCACTTGGATGTTATAAGTTGCACTGAGTAAATACATCTGGACAAACCAAAAACAAAATGGGATTATTTTAAAGGGGAAATATCATGAAAATCTGACTTTTTTCTGGTTTTAAGTGCTATAATTGGGTCCCTGGTGCATCTACCAACCCAGGAAATGTGAAAAAGATTAACCCAGTAACTTTGTTTTGGTAAGAATATTTCTGCAAGCGTTTGAAAAAACGAGCGTGTCAGACTTTGCTCCCTCTGTGACGTGGCAAAGGGATCTTATTACAATATCACCGCACATTTATCTGCACGTTTACACTCACGGAGCCACAGTTCTTGCTTTTGCAAGCGACAACAGTGTATCAGTTCTAGCACCATGGCAAAAGTTCGAGCAAAGCATGTTAACTGTTCTAATGTTGTAACGAGCACAGAACACTATTTAGAGTCCCAGCCTCAGAGGAGAAAAGAGAGCAGTGGATTTATTTATTTACTGTATATTACGCTGCTGCCACACAGATCTAATATAAACATGCGATTTCTTTCCCAACTGTTTACCATAACAGACATAACAAACTATTTGTGTCACTCATGTGTTTTTAACCTAAACTTTTGTGTATTTAAGCTTTTAAGTTTAAGCTCAATAAGACATGAAGAGAACTTAGTTTAGTACTCACATGCCATGTGACAGCCGCTTTCTGTGCACGTGCTTTGGATGTGTGCACTCAGAAAACACTATATCATAAGTTTAAACTAATGTGGCTTTAAAACGCATGATTTCAGTGCGATAGACATGATTATCAAAACCAAACAGAAGAATTTTTACCAAAGTATCTGACGTGAGAACTGTAAAGGACCAGCTCTATTCGAGAAGCATTACTTGCCCTGTTCTGGAAAAGGGGGCAGGGAGCAGCAGCTCATTTGCATTTAAAGATACATGCACCAAAACAGCGTGTTTCTGCTTCCTCTCAAAATAGGCATTTTCAAAATGATATAATAAATGATCCGTGGGATATTTTGAGCTGAAACTTCACAGACACATTCTGGGACACATTCCTGAGACTTATATTACATGTTGTAGAATAGGTCACCTTTAAATTAAGCTTGTCCAACACAGAGTGATAAAATGACTTCTGAGGAAGTGTGTCCATTGAGGCACAGCAGACCCTCCTCTCACACAGTACAATCCTCATGCTCTCCATGCAGTTCCACCTCAAGCTACCAGAACATTAATGAACCAAGAAATGTAGTTCAGACACTTCCAATAAACTCATGCTCTTCCAAGTGATCATAATCTGACTGGTCCATCTTCACTGAATTTACTAACTGTAATCTGTAATATTGTTTAATTAATAGGCCGTATATGTTGAGTTTTGATAATTCAGCCACACAAAAATTGCAAATGGATTACTTTAACTAGATTAATCAGGGTTTCATTTATACATAAACTGGCCATTAATGCTGTTCTCTGACCAAGTTACTCTTTAACATATTCCCATCATTCAAAAGAGGATTTGTAAAGATTTACATATTGGCTTTACATTGTAGATTCCTAAGTGTCAGTGTCTACCCAAATGTAAAAATGTACGCACACACTTATATATGTACACAAATACAAATGAGATCAGCTGGGAATGTTCAACCTTCGGCAGAGCAGAACTTGAGAGGAACCAATTGGAGAATTTAGTAAATCTCAGCATGAATCTTAATATATGCAGTAAATTAAACTGATATAAATATTTAATATTTATCCATTGACAGTAGTGTACATAGTTCAACGTAAACAAAGAAATAAACACACAAACAAATATACACACTGTTACTTGTTCAAACTTTCACAACCGAGACAAATGAATGCTGGCTTCTCAAGGTCACGTTCTACTTGTGTGTGTGTGGGTGTGTGTGTGTGTTGAAATGCAGGGCGGTCTTCTCCAACCCAGCAATCCCCTGTGATGTGTCCTCATTGTCATATTGGCTGGAGCCAGGCGAGAAGAGAGAGAGAGAGACTCTGATCACAGGACACACTTTCCAAAAAGGGGTCAACAACCTGTCATTTTCATTTGCTTGGCGGTCTTAATAAAGTCCCATAGGCACTTGGAATGTTCTGTTAATCACGGCAAATCATGCAGTAGTACAGCAGCAGAGCACATTAACACCAGACACCAAACACACTCAAACATTGCTTAATGTAGGATACTCAAATACTGCAGCTCATCTCGATTTCTGATCTTATAGAGTTGCATGTTAAACATTACAACAAATGGTCATATCATATAATATAATACAGGTCATCCTTTAAAAAAAAAAGAGATTAAAAGACAAGAAATTGTGACTGTATTGCTCAAAAAATATAATAATAATAATAATAATAACAATATTATATACAAATAAAAATAATGATAATAATAATAATTAATATATAATATTATAATATTAATACAAAAATATTTTTCAATAATATTATTATTGTATTATTTTTAGAATTTCAAAAATATAATAATAATAAACATTATATATTTGAGAATATATATTATATATATATATATATATATATATAATACAAATATTATACATATAATAGAAATTATACATAATAAAATATAATTATAAAACAATATTAGAATAATTAGGGTTATAATAAAGGTTAACTTTAAATACCTTATTTGAAAAAATATATTAAAAGGTATTTTGTCATTAATAAAAAAACATTGATTTATTTTTTAATAATAATAATAATACTATATTATAAATAATGCATGAGTATATTATAAATTATTATAAAATATAACTATAAAACAAATTTTATGATTTTATTAGAAGCAATTAATAGTATTAATTTGGTATCCTTAATATTTATTTACCATCAATATTAATGCAAAAGGCTTCCCCAAGTCTTTTTATTGTTAAACAAATTTTAGAAATTCATTCAGAGATCTTGACTGTGCAATGACATCATCTCTGCCATACTAATTAGCCGATGAGCTGGCCAACAGCACACCAACAGGAAGTGGAGATAAGCCCAAAATTGTGCCATCAATCCTTCACATCCTCCCTTATCCATCTGTCCCCACTAACCAAAGCCATTCAGTCTCCCAGCATGCCAAGTGCAACGTTCTGCACCAACACAGGTTCTGCAGGGATTTGTTGCAGAGAGAATTATGTTCAATGCTTGCTGTAAATCTCACGTGTAACATGCGAACTACATTATGGTGCCTTCAGGTCTAAGAATTATGCGACGGTAAAATGTTTTATGACTTGTATCACATTGATACAGGAAGTTGGACTGCTTTGTTTAGTTCAGTTGATCATACTGTAACAGCAGTGGAGACATGCATGTGCAAGTGCATGTAGACTGTTTGAAACAGTGAACAAAATGGTCTCAAAACAGAGATAACATATGTGCATGACGAATATGGAAAAATCTCCAAATTAACATTTACATTAAAATCTTTAACATTAAACAATCTGAGCTGCACTAATGCATTTATAAGTACATTAATTAAAGTCAGCACAAAGTGGAAATTGTAATTATCTTTATGAGAAATACAGTAGGGCAGACTTCCATTTTTGGATTTTCTCCATCAACAAAATAATAATAATAAATAACAATAATAATTAGTAATATCACCGCAATATTTCTTACAAATTTTAACAAAGTTACAAATAATTTTATATAATTTTATTTTGTTATTTATTATTAATTAAATATATTTCATATATTAATTAAAGTCAGCATGCAATGCAAATTGCAATTTTTATTTATTTTTTATTATTAACTTCTCAACAAAAATCTTATTTGTGTCTATTTTAATTTGACATTAAAAAAAAAAAGAAAAAAAGAAAGGAGAAAGGAGAAATACCCGAGACAAAGTTGACCCTTAAACCTCCATTAAACCTCTTGCGCTATGAAAGAGCAACCTCTAAGCAATAACATTTTCAGCTAGACATCCACTTCACGTCTGTATAAAGCACCATCCCTGGAGCAGGAATGGCCTCAGTTGCCCTGACTGGACACACACCCACACATGCACACAGACCGCTCTCACACAAAGGATTGCCTGAGAGTCCTGAGCATGTGGAGAGGAACAAAGACAAGTATCATTCACACAAGCACTTGCACATACATTTATCCGAGTTATACTTACTGACATTAATGTAATAACAACCACGGAGCATCACCTAGGGCCCTATGATTTCAGCCATGCAGAAAACATGGGCGAAATCACGAAATCCAGACATAAAATGTTAAAAACTGCTGCAATGTCATGTAATGCCTAACTTTTCAGAATAAAATGATGATCCAGGAAGTGGAATAGGACAATGTTGCTTTTTTTCAAGAAACTTACCCACATTCAAGTGTTGTTTAAAAATAAAAAAAGATTGTATGAAGCTAGAATAAAATCTGTTCTTTGTTTTGACATATTGCATGTTCAGATATTCATACAACAAAATATTCTATTAAACTTTAGTGAAAATTATCAAAAATGCTGGTGGTGGCTGGGAACTTTAAATTAAAAATGCTGGCGGAGAAAGAGTTCAATTTGTAAAGTTTTATAAACATGCTTTTTCATTATTACAGTTTAATAAAACCGCTAAAAAAGGAATCTAGAAAAATGAAAGGTGCTGCATATTTTTTTTGACTGTATTTAAAGCATAAAAATTAGTGCTGTCAAATGATTAATCACGATTAATCACATCCAAAATAAAAGTTTTTGTTTACATAATATATGCGTGTATGCTGTGTATATTTATTATGTATATATAATTACAAACACATGCATGTATACATTTAAGAAAAATATGTTATGTTTATATATTAAATATATATGTAAATATTTTCAAAATATTTACTGTATGTGTATGTATTTATATATACATAATAATATACATAATAAATATACACAGTACACATACATATAGTATGTAAACAAAAACTTTTATTTTGGATGCGATTAATCGCGATTAATCATTTGACAGCACTAATAAAAATACCATAAAATGTTTGCAGATATTTAGGAAACATGCTAAGCTGACATACTTGTTGATCTGAAAAACAATCCTACAGTCAGTTATTCTATTTTGTAATGTGTGTTCCGTGTCGGAATGTCTGTTTTTGTTTTGGTCTGTGTGATTCTGCTCACTGCCAATTTGCCCAATAGTATTTCAACACACCGGGTTGTCAGTTGGCGGAAAACACGGCATACTGCAGCCTTGGAAACCGGCAAACGAACTGGATCAGAGATCTCAGATTCTACCCGACCTAAAAAGCCTTGTAATCCATCTATAAAGCTCAATGACCAGAGGCCTATAAAAAAAAACGTGCTGACAGTCTAAGCGTAGTCGCCTTCCAATATCAGTCGTGCTTGTCCCTGCTGTATGTCCTAAATCTGGCAACCCCTGTGAGTGTTGAGTCTAAGGAGGAGGGGGCGGAAGAAACAATATTTTGAATTTGGACTGCAGTACCCTTTTCAACCACTATCTTTCAATATACTACACCTTTAAAACACAAAAATGGAATTTGGGGTAAATGACATGCTGATTTTGCATGATTTCATAGGGCCCATAAACTAGTAGTTTATAATTTATAATAACAGTAATTTATGATAATTTCAATTAATTATACATGCCTTTCAATTACTAAAATTTAACTGAACCATTAAAAAACAGAACCCAGGAAAAGTAAAATGGGGGGGAAAAAGAATTAGCTAAAAATTCAAACAGATTTCATATGGCTCTAAACACCCTACTAACCACTCAGAACATCCTAGCAACTGCATAGCTTTACACGGGAAAACGTTACTCTCAAAATCTAACAAAAACTAGTTAATGATATTGTTTCAAGCTCATCTTAAACAAATGTTATCTAATCTCTATTTTGCTCTGACTGGCATATTAAATCTAAACTCATGACTCCTTTTCACTATTTCTCAAAACATCTGAGCATCCATTGAAAGCCTCCACAACAAAATACATTATAAAGTGTGTGAATCTGAACACTTGCACACATAATTATGTCATTATCAATGCAGCGGGTACCATTTATTGGCTTTGTTGCAGTGGGGAACAGCAGACGTGAGGCAGACCTTTACCTCTTGTTCTGCCGCTTTGTTCTGCTCTCTAATGGGGTCTTGCAAGAAGAGCTCTTGCCCTCCCACACACACGCTCAGAACACGCACACGCAATATGCACACTCCAAAACAAAGTGCACACATCGTACAGACATTCACACAGATGTTAGCATGCATCCAGACAGCCAAAGCCTGGAACATTTTCTCCTGTGTATCAGTACAGTATGCACTCAGACAGTAAGAGAGCTGCTTACCCTCCCCCATCAGACAGCATGGCTTTGAGAGCTGCAGGCGATGCCAATATCCAACCATTTGATGCCTGTATAACACACACACAATGAATAATGGAAGTTAAGAACCTACACTGAAAGATCTAAATCTGTGAGTTTTTCTTTTTAAAGATGTGTCACTATAAGCTGTAATTCAGATTTGAGCAAGAAAAGGCAAACTTGTTTGAACACACAACATTTTGTTTCCTTTGTTCTCAAAATCTCTGTTCAGATATGTTTGGAGAGTATGCACTGAAAATGGCTTATTATTTAGTTTTTAAATAGCATTATGTAACAAGAGAGGTTTCAATCTGTAGCATGCGACACTGTTGTCACCTGACCCCATCGTGTTATATGTTTAGCCTAGTAAGTTGCATTTCGTTTTTAGACATAAAACGGTTATTTTGCATTTTATGTAAAAATATCTTTTGGCAGAAACTCTTAATAAAAAAAGAATTCTGAAAAATATGTTTAAATCACTCCTGATATTACTTCTGCTTTATTTTTCGCACTGTAAATAGAAGGTCAAGAGGGGTGCACTGCATTGTGGGATACAACAGCCAAGTGCAGTGTGCACTTTCGTATACTACACATTTTGGCAAATGTAATAGGTCATCCAAGTATGTCATGCTCATGCATATGCAAAATCTGCATACTATATAGAATATATATATAGCACATACTGCAGAAATAGTATGAGCAGGATGCTAGTATGTTATGCAGCATTCACGCCATGTCATAATTACCGTAATTACTGTATGACATTCCAGGTTGTTCTATTCAAGAGCAGTTCATGTCTTTGGACTAGGAATGATGTGTTTCTATGGCAACACTATTAACACCAAAATGTGTATTTGAGCAATCAAAACAACAATACAACAAGTAACAGCAGTTGTGCAAATGCATTTTTACTAAACAGTTTATTTAGTGAGACATTAGATTAGTTACTCTATACTAGCTTCATTAAACTGTACTGTATGCCTTTTGTTTATATTCAGATTATTCTTGCATTATTTAGACATTAACAATAGTCAATTACAGGAATTATTCAACAGAAACATTTTGAAATAACTGCTTAACTACATCTGCTGAAGCTGTTGCCATTTTGAGTGTTTCCACATGACACTGCAGTGGTCATGTTGTACAAAACACTGAGCTTTCCACAAATTAAGCTTTCCAGGTTTACAAGTAATTACAAGTTCTAAGAGGACATAAGTCAGAATTGTGCACCATTATGGTAATTCTGACATGCAATGAGCACAACTATATTCCATAATGCATTAAGTCTGCACAAAAAAGTGAAGCATTTAACCGTAGCATTTAATGTCAATAATCCAAAAACTGAGAAATCATATCTATTCAACATTATTTTTAAATGGCCCTCATAGAATCTATGTGTGCAGAATTACATTGAGATAATGTTGTAAATAATGTGCATTCAAAAACCGCAAAATTCGGTGGTGTTTTTGCAGAATTTGAACACACGTCATTCACAGTATTGCCTCAATATCTGAGCTAGTCGTTAAAGTCTTATTACACATTAGGACACATGCATTTAATTATTTTAATATAAAGAATACACATCACCTTTAAGACAAAGACTAAATGAATTAGGTGGCACATCAAAATTATCTTTAAGCTTGTCCATAAGCCTGTAGTTGGAGATAGTAACCTTGAACATTACAATAAGTATTTATTTATTTATTATTATTATAATAAAATCACAATTTAATTGAAAACATGGGCACCAGATCCATGTTGAGTGTGTGTTTTTGACTGGAGATTTGATGATGATGATGATGATGATGTGTGTGTGTGTGTGTGTGTGTGTGTGTGTGTGTGTGCGTGCCTCGGGGAGACAATGAGAGTTATCCAGGAGAGGCACAGAGTCCAAGTGAGACTTGCATTGCCTACTGCTGGATAATACAGGAACTGCAGCTGAATTTCTATTGGCCCATCTCTATTTCTCTCTCCTATACATTTGTCTTTTTGTTTCTCATCTCCTTTATGCCATTTTCCCTCCTCTCTTCCCAGTAACACAGTTAGACAGTCTTATATGGCTGCAATGGGGTGGTTTAGACATGCTGCAGATCCGTACTCTTTGTGTGTATGTGTGTGTATGTGTGTGTGTGTGTGTATGTGTGTGTGTGTGTGCATGACTGGCTTAATTTTTATGATGGTGTACTTTGCTGTTATGAAAGCCCAGTACGAGATCTCAGATGTCAGAGCAGGCCGGCACATTCAGAAGACCATCCTAAAGCAGCAGGAGAATTCATCACAATGTTTAGAAAGAAACTGAACAAACATTCCCCCAACAGGGAGAAAGCCTGAGAGAAAAGGAAAAGACAGGGCACCAGAAAAAGAAATGGAGACAAAGAAGGACAGCTAGCGAGAGGGAGGCAGAAACAGATGTGTTTTCGGTGGAGTGTCGAACAAAGAGCTGGGAGGGGCGGCTATTACACCTCTCAAGGCTGCAGCTCACGCTCTCCAGCACAGCTCGAGACAAAGCACCCAGCCCTCCCGGCTACTACCGTCCCAGAGCCTTCACTGCATCTTAATAGACTGCAACTGCCAATTAACGGCATGTAGCGGCACTGGATACTATATGCTGATGTTCATTATTTTCCTCGTCTTGTCTTGCGCTTCAGAGGATGAGCTGGGATCAGCAATTTTTTCTTTTTCATTATAAAACAAAATCCAGACTGCAGTGTTATACTTTTGGCCTTAAAAGCTTTTAGAACACGATCTGGCATCCATCCAAGTCAATGTGATCGCAGAAAATGGTGTATATTGAACTGAGGTTTAGTTGAGACATTGAATATTCCTCTCTGTCTGATCAATCACAGCTTAATTTTGAAACTGCAGCTCATTAAAAAAAATGATTTTCCGTTGACTTCTTTTGTTGCACATAATGCTGCATTTATTAACGGTGTCTAGCATTGCCCTAGTAACCACACAGAACAACATACCAAACACATATCAATGCATTGAACTTGCGTCACAACCTTTGTGCTACAGACAAGAATACTACCTCAAATAGCATGCTATTTTTATGATTAACAGTACATTAAAAAAAAATTAAAAATAGTTCCATCAAAATGAATGCATACAATTAATAATATTTACTGCAATTAACTCAGGGGTTGGCCATTCCATCCTCTTGATTGCTTGATTAAGTCGATACAATATTTAATCCAAAGTTCTGACAACAAAATATTAAGTAAAAAAAAAAATCTTTAATTCTTACAACAAAATATTAGTTGAAACAATTAAAACACTATCTTTTTAATAACTGAAATTAAAATTTTCATTTAACTCAAAATTAAGGCAACCAGGTCACTTACTTTAAGTTAAACCAACAAATAATTTTTTACAGTGTAGGTGTATGTTTCAGAAATATGATTATACTTCGCATCTGCCGCACATTTTATTCAGCTGTTCAGTTATCAAAATCTGTGTGGCAAAGCTGTGTGATGTACTGGACAGAGCGGAGCGAATGCATTTACATTATAGTGAAGCACAGACCAGTATCGATTTTAGTGTAAATACGCAACAGTCACTTTTATTTTAGACAACCCTGTTTATTTTATTAAAAAATGAGTATAAATTGATTTCATTTAGACACAGAATGGTGTGTTTTATTTGACACGAAGCACAGGAGCACAGTCTGGTGTTTTGTTCCTGAATGATTTGTTTAAATGAATGGTTCAGTGACACATTTGCTTTGCTTCTGAACAAATCAGCATTTTGAACGAATAAGTTGAATGGATGACTCAATGACTCATTCATCAACACAACTTGCCGCCACCTACTGGCAATATAACCTTCATAATTCAAGAATCCTGTCTTTCATTTTGTCACTCATTTCATATTTCTGTATTCAAAATGTTTTTGCTCTTTACTGGTCAATGTGGTCTATAAAACATTATAGGTATTATAGAGATTAATAGTATCGGTTTCTGTAAAGCTGCTTTAAAAAGTGCTATAAAAATAAAACTGACTCGAATTAACAATATTTACTTTTAAATCATAAAGACTAAAACTGAAAGAGGAACCCAAGCCATAAACAGAACATCAGAGACTTGGGTGGCTTTATTGATTTGGCTGTTCCACTGTGACACCCTATCATCTAGATATTTTGCACAAGCAAGCATATCTTTGTGATTAACTAAAAATCTTGTTCATTTTGTCGCTTCTCTTGCAATTACGTTGCTAAACCAACATTACACGCTTTCGTTTATTTAATTACAGTGGACTAATATGATGGTATTAAAAAAATACATTAAATACCAAGTGGGATACACTCTGGCAAGCCTAAATCGGCAAATTCGGTGGTTATAAGGCTTCCTTTGGATTGCATGGTTAACAACAGCATTAGCATATGTGCTCTCAAACACAAAATTTATTTGATGATCAAACCACATTACAGTGTCCTAGAAAGCGAGGAGGTATCCAGAGACCATTTAATTGACTCATAATGATCTTTAGAACGGCAGCGACTGCATTTTGCGAAGCTACATTGAGAAGTTAAAAGCATTAGGGACATAAAACAAAATAACACCAGCCCACACGCTTGTTAGAACCAACGGTTCAGCAAAAGCCTCCAAGAATTAGAGTACCATCATAGATGGAAGATGGAAACCCAGAGGACCAATTCTAGCTAAATGATCCCCCACAGAAAATGCTACAAAAACATTAATAATTGAAGATTAATCATATTTGTGGCTCTGGGCTTATTAAGATGGAAAATGGAATGAAATAATGACTGATTAGAAGGTGAGTGATGGGTAACTCTCATGTCCTGAGGAACCTTCAAAAGTAGGACTAGACTTCTGTTAGAGTTCACAAAAGAGTTTGTGTTAACGTGTGTTTATGTAGTATCATTTTGAACACATGACTGCTCAAATTCAAACACACACAAAAATATAAAAATGTCATTTTTTACTTCAGTGTTTATTTATTCTCAAATAAATTTTACCTTACTGCTTTTTCATACTTCATACCATTTATTTTGATTGCTTTCCAGCTGGGCAGCTGAGTTTCCCCTACTTTATCAAATCTGTCAACAGCTGAATTACAGTAAAGCAGTAGCCAACAGTGGCCTGAAGAGGAATGTTTGACCTTTCTTTGTTCATCAGTTTCTCACTATGTCCAAATTTTCATTTTTTTCCCAGTTGGTAACTGTGTCACGGTTCATTAGCCTAAATTTCCAGACGCCCCAACAGCCACGACTTCCTTTAAGACAGTCTTCAGCGAGAGCTACTTCAGGGAAACCACAGGACCCATATCTAATTAAAAACTGGATAATGTCTTCATCTTTCTGTTATCCAATGCTATAAAACATTCCCTGAAAACGCAATACCTCTCTCTCTCCTTCTCTCTCTCTTACTCACTGCATTTAATTTTATTCTCTGTTTGTTCAGTGAAAGGCTGCCTTATTATTTGTGAGATTTAGAGATTTCAGAAATCCATATCTCCCCAAATTAATATTTGTGTTTGAGAGGTATGGACCATTTCATGATAACCAGTTGGGCACTCAAGAGACAACGTCATGGGTGACAATGTTTTTTCTTTTTTTTTTTCAGTTTATTTGATTTTTCTCCTTTTAGTACTGAAGATCTTTCACTGTTCAAAAAGAACACAGTTTTATTGTAACTATATATGAATCACACTCAGCGACCAAAGCATGGTAATGTCCATTGAATTACTTTTGTGCAATTTGCATTTGTAGTAATTAAGCCAAATCAGTATGAACATGTACATTTTGTATTGGAGTGAATTTTTTTGGGGAAAAAATAAAATGTTGGGAAACGTTCCAAGACCATGTAAGTACAGCAAAAATGTGGTTTTGCTTTCTCTCTCTCTCTCTCTCTCTCTCTCTCTCTTAAATTTGGAAGTAGAGCTGTGCAATATGGACATATGAATCATATTACAATTTGTTGACAGATATTGTGATTTCAATTCGATATTTTGGAAAAAGCCCTCACTTTCATCAAAACAGAACAGAAGGGAATAAAATTAGCAGATTTTTAGCAGCTTGATCAATAAAGGTGCCACATTGTGAACGTTTTTCCAGCATGCTGCACACTGATCGGTGAACATCTTTTGCACAGATTAGTCAAAAGTTTTAATAAATTTAAATGGCAGCTTTTTACAATTCAGAAATTTGCACATGCTCAATTTTATTGGTTGCACAGCCTAATTGGAAGGTAGTATTTGAATGAAATATTCATCTCTGACATTGTCTAAAAATGCATGATTAGAGGCATGTCTAGAGCACTGTTGCCCTGAACTTCCTAAAAGCCCAGTAAAAAGACAGAAACTTCGGAATGATCATCTCACCAAAAAAAACCCAACTTTAGATGGTAGTGTGGCCAATATTCATGACGGGTTTTCAATAATTCAACAGGCTGGAGTAAATGATTCCACTTACATCAGTGACCGCATGTACATTCGTTTATCTCAAGGCATTTTCCAGCTTTACATCCCAAAAAGCCAACCCTAAATGGGAGCTTCTCTGCTGAGCAGTTTTAAAAATTAACCACCACCTTGGAATGTCTTTGAATCAATCAAACATGAGCATTCAACAGTGGTTTACTGAATGGTGCTCGGTTGTGTAAATACTACAACAAACTGTTGCTGATGTTGTCTATTGGGAATTGTGCTATTCTCACTAAACATGTTTCGAAAAACATTACAGGTCAAATACTTACTTGGAAGCTTGCTAAATTTGTTCCACAGCAGACAGACATGGAGCAAGAAGGCCAGTGACAGTGTTGTTTAAACACTATACATTTGATATAATGTATAGTGTACGTGGTTAGCTACTATTCCTATTAGATCACTGAGACTAATTAATGACCATGTCATGCAGCAATTTTGAACACATGAACTCAAACTCCCAAGAGTGCTGGATGTCTCTCCTGACGAAAGATCTTCATTCTCAAACACTGAGATTGCCGTACCTTCACATAAACTCTGAAAATACTGCCTGCATATGGTCTGTTCAGCTGGACCGCCTCTCTCACTGTTTGTGTTGGAAGATCAAGGAACAAAGAATCATGAATTTGCAGTCCTCAGTGTGATTACTCATAATAAACAGGCAGCCTTGAAGAGGAAAGCAAAAGCTAAAATGGAAATAATTGGCCATAAATAATGCTCACAGCTGCAGTAAGGTTCATTAACCAACAACAATAACATTAATAAAAAAAAATAAAAAAATGAAAAAAATGTTTGCATGCAAGAGAGATTGTATTCTCTCTTATTTACACAGAACAACTGAATCAGTTGGCCTCCACCTCTTCAATGGGTGCTAAATCTCTTCAGTTAGTCTCCGTCTCAGATGCTCACGGACCACCTATGGACCTCTCACATACCATATGCATACTGCATGCCAAATTGTAATTAAAATAATTCAATACAGTCAAGCTCTAATCTGACTCCTGTTTCAGTTTCCATGGAAGAAACAGTGACTATATTTGCCAAAGGTCTATAACCTAGAGAAATACTGAGTAGTTTTCCAAGAATCCTCTTAACTCATAGCTGTATCACTACATGTGCTGCATATTTTCAGGTGAAATTTTAGAATTCAGGTCCATGTTTTTGACAGTCATCTAAAATACCCCAAATACTAGTGAGCTGCTTATGCAAGCAGTATTTTAAGGCATTATCAGAGTTAGTTCCTAATAATAGTAGATGCAATGATAACTACTCCATTCTGGTGGCAAAATCTGCCACTTATGTCATTCCATTTCAGTTAGGATGCAGCCTTTGAAAACAGCTGCCCTTGTAGACAGCAAAGCAACTCGCCAGGTTTTGGAACAAAAATGCTGACAGTATAAATACTGCTACAGGGAAGATTACAGCAAATATGTAATTCTTCTAGCAGACGAAGTTGTTATTACAGTATTTATTACAGTACATGTTTTTAAACATGTTAATAAACGTGTTCTATCTATCTCTCTGTCTATCTCTCTGTCTGTATATCTGTCTGTCTATCTCTGTCTGTCTGTCTGTCTGTCTATCTATCTATCTATGTATTAAGGATGCTTTGTAAATTCCCGTTCAATTTTTTCAATTTGAATGAGGTAGTAAAAAGGAACTTGAAATTAGATTTTTTTTAAAGGAAATTAAATAAAATTGAACTTTCATATGAATCCATAACTAGTGAAATGGGAAAGTAGAAAATGGGAAGAAACAGGAAAATGTTAATGACTTAAAATGTTACCGTTTTAGTTCTTACGGACAGTCAGATTTAACAAGAAATTCAATTTCCAGAATGCCATTACCTGGTGAATTCAAGTAAAGCCAAGTAAAACCACTTACAATAATACACATTCTTTCATTTAAACTCCTTGGAGCAGCTGCTTTGTGGATAGAGGCCCATCATTATCAGTCAATGAAATTAATTTCCCCTTTAAAACTGCAGCTGGTTTAGGTTTGCATGTGAGCGAGGTTAACATGCTCCATTTCTTGTTTCTCCACTGTCATACTCTATTACACAGCATATCGACACCGCACCCACATGCTATGTATGTATTTATTTATGCTACTGGACAGCCTCTGGTACCACAAGACCCAAAACATCCATCTCAACTTCTCAAACTTTGTGATGATTAATAATAGTTCCTGGGAGAGAAGAGAAGAATTATATGTCTGTTCACTTTTTCCCCTGCATCCGTTATTAACTAAGCGATAGTTCTCTTCAGCCGCTGATAATCTTGTTTAAGGACATCCTACAGTACCTTGGGCCAGAAAGTATAAGGGACTACAGCTCATTTGTTAAGATCTATCATTTAAACATCTGGTGTGTAGTACCTCTACTAATTCAGTGTCTGTAGGTTGTAGATAAGTTACATTACAAAGACCTCGGCTACAGCTTGTCTTGTCAAGAAAGAATTCACTTCTGGTCTTACCTTCCCAGTTACCCAATCCTTGGCTGGCAAAAAGCTACTGTGCTGTAGTGGATACAAGATGGTTTAAAAAAAAACAAAAAAAAAAAACAATAAGTGTAAATAGTAGGCTTGTAGGCAGAGGCTATTTACACTAACTCCGCCCACCAACGTGTGGTAGGGTTAGACAACACTGCAAAAGACAGCAGCTCCAGTGGTATAGGTAGTAAAGCACGTGGCAATTAATTTTTTTAATGCGATCGTCAAAGAACTCGTTCTTCTCCTTTTTCACATCACATATCACATTGGAAAGGCATTAATTTTCAATAAAAATAATCTAGAAGTGAAAAATAACCTGCCTCACGGGTGTTTAGCGGTTAAGGTTTGGTGTAGAGAGGGCTTTGTTGTACCAAAGGAGCATCCATTTAATAATTTTTATAAAAATGATAATTTACATTCAATACGTTATTATTACATGCTGTTTTATAATACACGGTCTACAATACTGAGGTGCTTTCATGGTTCGTCGTTGCTGGGAAAATGCAGGAAGCACGAATAATCATCAACCGTCTTTATTGATGAAACACAGGGGAGATTCCAACATAGTAACTGAAGCAAACACACAAACTCAACAAGTAGACCCAACAGAAAGGAAGGAACAAACAGGAACTTAAATACACAGGATAATTAACAAACACAGGTGCCAGCAATCATAATTTAACTAAATGAGAACAGAAAAAAAGACCACATATGGAAAACCAGGAACAAAGACAGGGGTAAAACAAGAGAAAATAAGTCCAAAGCACTGACATAACTGCTCCCTGTTATGTAAGCACCCTGGAGGCTGTTACAGGATGAAGACATGGGAGGCCTCTAGGGCAGATCAGGGAGCTCAGGGGGCCATGAGGCAGTGCCAGGAGCCATGGCAGAGCAGGCAGTTCAGGGTGCCATGGAGGAGCAGGCAGACTAAGAAACCATAGCGGAGCAGGCAGTTCAGAAGGCCATGTCGAAGCAGGGAACTCAGGAGGCCATGGCAGAGCATACAGTTCATAAGGCCATGGCAGAACAGGCAGACAAGCAAGCCATGGTGGTTTAAATTTTAGGCTACCATCCACTCATATAAAGCATGGAATAGCCTGGACATTATTTAATATAACTCAGACTGTATTTGTCTGAAAGAAGAATGTCATATACACCTAGTATGGCTTGAGGGTGAGTAAATCATGGGGTCATTTTCATTTTTGGGTGAACTATCCCTTTAAGAACCAGGAATATGTACAGTAAACTTTAAGGATAATTAAAATAAAGTTTGTGTAAATCAAAAATCTGACATATAAAGACATGCCACTTGCAAAATGTGTAAGCTATTTAGTAGTTTTACTACTACTACTACTACAAAATTGGGTACTTTTTGCCCTAAAATCATTCATCTCAACATGAAACACTGATCACAACCTATTTTAACTTGTGCATTCTGATGTACTTCCAAAAGAAAACAAAAACAAAAATTTGAAAATCTAGGGCAAGATTTGATTTTATCAATTGAAAATTGACTGGATCATTAAAAATACAAAGCAGAAAGGAGTCAGGTAAAAAAAATAAAAGTGATCAGTGGTGTCTGCTGAAAAGGAAAGCTGAAGAAAGCTATAAAATTGTAAATGCATTTTGATTCTTCAGTTAAATCTTGTTCTCATCTCATCCAAAGTCAATGGACTGTTCAGCATGGGCCTTTACTAAACTAAACCTCATGACAGTCCTTTATTATTAAAAAAAAAAATAAAAAAAAAACACTTAACCTTAAACATCTCTCAGCTCTCAACTTTAAAACTTTGAGAGATCTTTGTAACTTGTCTCTGAAAAACAAGAGGGCTTAAGTCAACATAAGCCTGTATTTTTACACACTGCATTAAAAGGATAACTAATGAGTGTGACCAGCAATTGCAAGTCACCAATGCATGTGATTTCCATTAAATTTCCCTTAATTTATGTTGGTTATTCACATAGCTGGTTTGTCTGGATTACTGTCAAACTGAGCAGGCCTGGCTGGAGTCCAGTTGGTCGGAGAGATTCAGAGACTCTACAGTCAAATAACAACATCTGGAGAACAAAGCCTGCTTTCATATAACCTCCCACTGCTCTTACTAATGCATTAGAGTATTTCATCTGCAGTAAGGGGTTGACAACCAACATTTGAATTTATTTCACCGGTCATTCTGATGCATAGCACTTTTCCTAAAAATAAAGATATTTGACCAGTTCATGTTCCACTGAGATATTTGTGCCCAATGACACTAGCAAAAGTGGTTAGACATTAAAGAGATTTGTTCACCCAAAAATGAAAATTCTTTCATCATTTACTCACCCTCAAGTTGTTCCAAACCTGTATGAGTTTTTTTTTTTCTGCTAAACACAACAGAAGGTATTCTGAAGAACGCTGGTAACAGGTAACAGTTAACAGTTAACGTTAGCCATTGACTTCCATAGTATGGAAAAATGTAAGTCAATGGCTACCATCAACTGTTTGGTTACCAACATAATTCAAAATATCTTCTTTTGTGTTCAACAGAGGAAAGAAACTTACAAAATGCTGACAGTTATCAAAAATCAGCTCATTGTAAAACTCTGACTGTGTCAGAAAAACCATATTTACATGAGAAAATTTTTCAACTTTCATCTGGTGTAATGGGTAAAAAACTGTGGGTCAAATTGTTTATGAGTTTTACAAGATTTAGACACAATCAAAATCAAGCCAGATTTGGTGATGAACAATAATAAGCTGATAATGTTAGTCCAATTTCACTTTGCACATATACATCTTCATCAACAATCTTTATTAAATCTCACGTAAACACTTGCATTTTAGGGATTTTCTTTTAGACAGTTATCAGTGCAAGTTTATGTAAATCTTGTTGGGTTTCGCACCCAATTTAAAGAATTGCATCTACAAAATACCTAAGGGAAAGCGGTTTATTAAGAAAGTGAGGAGCACAGTAAGCCAGCTGCTAATATCTTTCGGCTTAAGAGACATGAGGCATTGATCTCTGAAATGCTCCCCTTTCATCAGCTGTCTTAGAAATGACTGCAATGGCCAAGAACGTGTACAACACTGAGGAGAAGAAAAAAAAAAAAAAAAAGCCTGGGGAACCAACTGTGCTTAGCTGAAGGTCTTTCACAGACTCTATCGCTGACCCTTTCATACAAAGTTAATTCATATAAAGGCAGTGATTTCAGCTGTGGCTGCCCATTCTCAGATACAGCAGGGTCATAATACTTACTACTTCTATGCTGAATGGTCTACATTTTGATATCCACAGAGGTCCCTAAACGTATTTACCACACTTAAAATGTCTGAAGGTCATTGCAATAGGCAATATATATTCTTCTGAAAATGCTTTCATGCTTTGTTATCCAATGCATTTCTCAATGTACAATTGGCCTTAAGTCTTCAAAGGTGTCACATAATTTTTTGGGTCCACAGCCTTAATACAGTATATTGTGTAAAAATTTAAACTTGTTTAACATTAAACTCATATTAAACATTTTTAAAGACGTAAAGTATTTTTTCTTTTATCACAACATCACAATTAAGTAAACATATGAATGTAAAATAATTTCAATATACTGTTTTTACTCTTAAAAATGAACATTCTTTATTGGCATGAATGATTCCATGAAGAAACGTTAACATCCATGGAACATTTTTATTGCATAAAAGGTTCTTTATTATGGACAAAAAGTTTTTTCAGAATACACTTAGAATAAAAGGTTCTTTTAAGAACTGTTCACTGAAAGTTTTCATTGTTGAACCAAAAATGGTTCTTCTATGGCATCACTTCGAACCAACTCAATGTTATTAACCAATGTTATTTTTGCCATTTTCCCTTCTTAAATGATGAATTTTCCAGTTTTCCTGCCATTGTTTGAATAAGTTATAATTAATAAAGTTGTAGAGTTGAAAAGAAACAGGAATGACCCAATGGTTATGTGACTGAATTTTCAAAATAAACTAGATTAAAATTTCCAGTCTTGGCATAAAATACAGTCTGCATATACAGAATTGTTTCTAGTATGTCTTCTACTAAAAGGATTTTATTCGCACACATATATTCTTTCATGAATACAAATCCCAGACAGACAGACCTCAAAATAATCCCCAAAGTGTTTTTCCAACACTCAATGAACTTGTTCACTGATCCAATTCAATCCATTGCTCTGTTCTCTTATACCCTTGTGTCTTTGGCACCTCGTCTTTTCCCAGCATTCAGCTGTGTGCCTAACCATGCATGATGGCGTTCTATAAATTGACCATCTTCTCCCGCCTCGACTATCTGTTTCTTATTTCTGATCTTTCATAGCACGACTTCTTTTTTCTGTTACGTTTTTTCCCCCCGTGAAGAAATTTGAGAAGAAAACAGACCCATTTAGGAGGGATCACCCTGCTCTTCTCAGAGCCATTCAGTCTGACTGCACAAAGTCATGCCAATTCAGATTCTACAGGTCGAAGTCCATGACCTCTAACCTCCTTGTGCTCAGGCCTTGCCTCAGTGGCTTTCCACTGAATGGCCCTTATTGTCTGCCAGTTACAGACAGAGGCTCATAAATCTTGCGTATGTGCAGTGTACAGGAGGCATTGTGGCGTAGCAAAGGAGACATCAGCAGAGAATAAATCTGCCTTTTTTCCCCTCCCTTATCCCTCCTTTACTATCTTTACAAGCTGGGAAACAGCTGAGGTGATCATTGTCCCGATCAGATCGACTCTCAGCTCCGTGACAAGCTGTTGTTTAAAAGCCATGCAGAGATGTATTAGCAGACAGAAAGGCCTGAAAACTGCAGAAAATGAGTGGATGAGCCGTCTCTATGCATTCATCCAGGCGAGAAATGACACGGCTATTTTCTAAAAGGGTTTGCTGGACTTAAGCTGCTTTGTGGGATTGTAGCCGCTTTTTTTGAGCCTGATTCCTGACCAGCGACTGGTCATCTTCCACTAAAATTCAACATACATGTAAACACTGGATTTGCACCTGCTTTATCCAATTCCTGCTTCATATAAATTTGTAATTTTAAAGTTAAAAAAAAAACTAAACAAAACAAACATGTCATTTAGAGGATTTATCAGGAAACAGTAGTTAATTTTGTCAATGGAATGAATGTGGATCATGACGATAATTCATCTATTTTAACGAAAACATACTGTTAACACAAACACGATGAGTAAAAAATAACCCTACAAGATAATGCATTACTTACAATGTTTTTAGAAGAAGAAATATCTAGAATGTTTGTTTGAAACACTCTAAAAACACGCAAGTCACAATGTGTAAGTTGAGTGTAAATACGCTCTTTCCATAACAACATAATATTGTTTCAATATTTTGTTAAATTTTGCACTTTCCTCTAACTAAAATTTGATGCCATTTAAAAAAAAAAAAAAAAACATCCTATAAAATAGACTAAAAGTAATGGACATGATATTGGTTTAATATACAGGATACATTCAAATAAATATGGCCGAAACAAAAAATGGTTTAAAAATGTACACTACTGTAACTGCAATAAAATCAGGAGAATAATGGTGAATCTGTGAACGTCTGTAAATGAAACAATGTTGAGGAAAATTCATCTAGACTATGATCAGAACTTCTGTTTAAAAAAAAAAAAATAATAATTAAAATATATATGCATACCTACTTGACCTGCTATTAAATGCCAAAGCAATTGTGGAAAAATCGCAAAGATCCGTTTGTACTCTGTCATATGAGAATGACACTATAAATGCCATTGGTCTAATATCTCTTCTTCATTACCCAGATGATTCATACTGCATATTTTGACTTACCGTATATATTGTACAATATTCTCTGTCTGTGCTGGTTTTTACTTGCTTTTCCCCTCAATAAGGTCAATACGGTCATGTAAGCATTATGGAAAATTCATTATTTGATCAGAAACATAGCCTTTGTTTTTCTTTATACTCTGTTCCTATAAGCTTTGTAAGTGAACTGAATGACCCGTCTCTATACTGTGCACACAACCAAAGTGAAACATCAACAAATCATGTCCATTCCCAGAGCAGATACAGGATAAACCCTTTCGACTAGAGCCATTACCACTGCTCCATCTTTCAGAGGAATCCCCTCTGGGGTTTTAATGAATGGAAAGTCTGACACTGAGAGATGGAGATGGCGAAGAGATGAAGGGAAGAGGCTTGGGAAGACGTGCTTATTCAGCAACTGACTCCAGTGATCTCACTTCCTCTCCCACCACTGGTCAACAAGACTGGTTGGAGAAGGTCAAAAAATGAATAATTAATGCATACATCGATGAGATTCACAGGCTCTCTTTGAATATTGTTTTACTGATTAGAAAAAAAGTCTCAAGCTTTTCTGTGGATAACAGAAGATTGTATGAGACCTATTTATTCATTTTTGATTGTGATTGGTTGACAAATGCTTCTTGGTGTTGCTGGACCCTTTTCACAGACTATTGTGATGTGTTTAAAGTTAATAACATTGAAAATCTAGCAAAGCTTTATGTACATTATTAACACCATACTTGGTGTTTTATCACCTTGCCATTAAATTACAGAAAACTAGTTCTAATACAATGTCTGAGGGAGTGACAACAAATTTGACATCTTTTGCTTTTCTGACCAGCATAATCAATCTCTCTATATTGGTTTCTCTTTTGCACAGTCAGAGTAATTATTTTGCTACTGGACAAAATGGGAACACAAAAATTATATTTGTTGTAGTTTTCACACACCAATATAGAAAATTAACCCAGATATAATGACTTTCACTTCTGAGAGCCCCAGAAATGTGAAAAGGGTCCATTATTGCTGCATTCATGTAATAGATGCTTAATCAGAAACCCCCCTCTGTCCACCTTCGCTTGGTTACATTAGCAGAAATGAATTGTGATTTTAGAGATAGATAAAATCACTGAATTTTATGAGATTGTTATTAAATGGCATGCACTAATGTATCAGTGCACACAATAAGACTAGGAACATAAAGGAAACACTGGTAAATTGATTTCATGTTGCCATAAAATCTAATTTTTCTTGGGGAATAACAATGCGCCTTTTGTTGTTAGTTTGCATCGTGAATATGTGTGGACATCTCAATACTGTGAACGCGCGTCTAGTTTCCAGTAGTTTACACAGCTGATTCCTGGCAAAGGTCTGGATTAAGTTGCAGTCTGGCGTGGAGCACTACGATGCTGACAGAGATCTTCCTCCTTTCACCAGCCCCTCATGCAAAGCCCTAGCGAGAGCACAGAGTTCACTGGAGTTAAACTACACTGTACTGCACTTGTGAATCTTGCCTGACTTTAGGTATTAGGCCAAGGCTAAATAGCACTGCTTTGAAATCCGTCAAACAAAGCATCCAAAGAACACCACATGGATGTAATTATCTCATTTGATCCTCATTTATCTCTTCCTCGTTTCCTTCTCATGCTATTCCCAGGCTAGTAATAAAGTCGTACTTTGCATAGCGATGTCTTTTTTGTCTGCTGGAAATTGTTATCTCAAGTTATCTCAAGATGTATTTATTTTTAACATCAAAACAGCGAGAATGAAACCACACAGCCAATTTGCAATTGAATTCTAAAGGTTTTCCTAATTTAACTTGATGAATTTTTAGGGGGAATTCACACCTGTATTATTATTACAAGTATTATGAACCCCTCACCCACATTAAAACTGTAATTGTGCATAACATTCTTTTACATTTTGAGCCTTTTTTTGTTTTACAAATAATTATACACAGTAGGGGGTGTGCTGGCAGCATAATAAAAGAATGCATTAATATGCAACAAAAATTTTTACTCACTCAAAAATATTTGTGTGACTCAAATATGCCTCATCATTATAAATGATTCAGGGTTTTTTAATTTAATTTTTTTCAAGGCTACAAAATTAGCTACTTGCTGCATGTCATTGCAGCTTCATAAAATAAGTAAATTAATGTTATTTATTGCATTATGTGTATGCATTAAACGTTCTTCCTATGGACACTCTAAACCTCACTCATACACTGATGTATATTTATAACATCTCTAAATACTGACATTGAAGGAGATTTATCAGAATAAGCATAGCACATTCGACCTTGCTAAGGAATTGTCAAGTTTGCATTGAAATGGATGAAATGTCATGGTTATGCATCACACATATGAACACTGGGATAAGTTCAACAATGCAATATGATATCAGTGCAAATGTGTCATGTCAGCTGGCACTGTGACAAGGTCACACGGTGGCTAGACATCCCATTAACCAGGTATTAAACTCTGCTTTAGATAAAGCTGCAGCTGAACTTCTAAAAAAAAAAAGTGCTAACGCTATTGGCTTGCACTCGGCCAGAATGCTGGGATATTACGTTGACATCTCAAAGAAATGAGAGAGGTCACGAGAGGTCACAAGACTCGTCTGGCTTATTTCCTGATGGGGTTCTGGCACAGAAAAACATGTTCAACATCCCAAATAAACATTCAAGGTGGCCCAAGAGACTTATTTTTGAACATTTCCATCTCCATGCCTCTCTGTTCCTTCAAAAGATGCTTTGTCTTGCTCTGTCTCTCCCTACCACAGAATTAGGTCAGCATTATAAACGATTATAAACCATTATAAATGATAAAAATGATAAAGCAGTTGGCCCTGAAACAAAGGGACTGCAATCATTCTGGAAGTACATTTGCAATATCAAGTCTTCCATCTGAAGCAAAGCACTGGTGTGATATATTGCTTAAGGCTTATAGCTGGTAACTGAAAGGTCACTGGTGCGATTCCCACATGTAGGGACATTTCCCATGCCCATTGTACATAAACTATTTTGGCAAATTAATCATTCTTTCAGCTACCAGAAAAAGAATGTAGTACTTGAAACTCTGTTTAATAAATTGTACCATTTTTAACAGATATCCCCCCCAAATCAGAACATGAAAATAAAAAAAAAAAGGAAAAATAAAAAAAAATAAAAATATTCCATTGGACTGGAGTATAAGAGCCAGTTAAATGAATTCTTTCTTACAAAACTACATATCTGTTTTGAGTAAAACTCATAGACAATTTAAACAGGCCAAGCCGATAATTATTTTCTAAATTATGACCGATTTTAAAATTCTACTAAATTTCATCTAAATTTTAAAACAAGACGCTAGAAACACAAATAGTTTAAAATGATACAAGTGAAATTATGCACCGAAACATTATAAATGTACAGCATGAAAATGGAAATAAATTTTATTTTACATTTTTTAACGTTTGCTAAACTTACATTTAACAGTGTTATTAAAAAAATTAACAAATTTTTAAAAAGAACAAAGTCAGTGTTAGATGACAACAAAGTCATCTAAATGTAATAATAGAGGAGAAGAGCATGGATAATTAAATATTTAACATCACCGGTTTAAAAATAAAACAACTTAATATTGTGCTTCACTACTTGGAACCCTACTACTTTTCAAAATCAGCTACACGACTAGAATTTACGATTGTCAACCATCCTGTTCATCCTTACAAAGGATCAAACATGAGAAAAACAATGTGAAATGCCATTTGCTACCCAATTATTTTCTGTAATCTGATGCATTTCAGAATGAAAAGGAGTGATAAACAAGAAAAAAAGAAACTGACTAGACTGTTAACAGGCTGCGATGATAAATTGATGCATCGCAATTCGTGGATTGATTCTGAGATTTTCAGAATGCATCGTGATTCTCTCTGGAATCGATTCTGAGCTTAATTTTTAACAGCAGATGGCACCATTAAAAACTACATTAGAGTGGCATCTGCTGTTAAAAACTAAGCTCAGAATCGATTCCAGAGAGAATCGCGATGCATTTGGAAAATCTCAGAATCAATGCAGAATAATTTCTCGATTCATGATGCATCAATTTATTTTCCCAGCCCTAGTTAAAAGAGAAGGATTTCATAACCAGTGGGATCCATGTGGACTGTTCACGTCATCTGCAGTGTTGCCAGATTGGGCGGTTTTGAATTTGGTTGTGTGGTTAAAAATTGGCTTGGGCAGGTGGACAATATTTGGGCTGGTTTGGGGTCAGTTTGGCGGTTTTTAAACATCTAAATTGTATAGGCTAATTGGTTATTAAACAAACCCGAGTGTGCATGTACTGCATCCAATCATGTCAAAACACACACGCACACTGCAGAGTCAGCTGATGCTGATGTTGATGTCGTCTGCCACACTTTTAGCCAATCACTAGGGAACAGCCGACAGACATGATTATTTAATGAGTGACTGATTTTTTAGCGTGATAATGGATCAGATTTTGAATGTATGACTGTATATTCATGTGATCAGAATGCCAGAGTGGCCTAAATATAAGTTGCATGGTAATGAGTGGGAGAGTGACTCGAATTACCCCTGTGGAGGGAAAGGACACAAAGATATCACTGCAATTCTGAAATCAGAGCACAGCTGAATAACTTAATCTGGATAACTGAATATCTGGGCCTATATGACCTTGTCCTGCATCAGGATATCTTTTAAACAGTCCAAACTGGTATATCCATGAAAGCTGCTGGACTTGATTAGTTTTGACTGTGCAAAGTTCTGTGTTATGTTCTACAATATGTACTTCACAGAAGACTTTCTCTAGTTCTGTTTGAAGTTAAACTGTGACACGAAGGCAAGCACATTACTGTTGTTGTTATTTTTTTTATTGTCGTTTTATTGTACAGTATGTTGTACAGTTTTGCCTGCCTTGCTGTGTGCATGAATGATTGTGAAATACCTGCTAATTACATTATATTGGACACATTTTGCATTTAAATAGGCATATTCTGCCTGTTGACATTGAAAAAGATGCATGTTTGGTAGTACTCTTCAATGTATTTGCTCTGATTTGATCCGTTTATCTGGAAAATGTATCTATATTTACATTATTTTGTCATCATTCATTTGTTTTAAGGAGTTAAAAATGGTCCTTATCGATCTTTATTGACATGGCAATATTCTATCACATTATTTTGACAGTTAAAGGTTTTTGTTGGAGTGGGCAGGTTTTGGTGAGATTTTGGGCTGGAAACTGTCCATCCAATCTGGCAACACTGGTCTCCTGTCCTAATTTGTAAAACTCACAGGGTTGTTGTTTTCAAGAAGACCTTTTTCAGTGGATACCAACTACCAATAAAAACAAAAAGAATCATGTGTGGAACACAACAGAAGATATCTTGAATTTTATTATTATTATTATTATAATAATTATTATTATTATTATATATATATATAACCACAACCACCTTAATATAATTGCACAGAGGAAACAGCCAGCTGCAATAACATTCCAGATGACATTAATACAATGAAACTCAATGGGACCAAACATATTTGGGAATATATGAGGGTGAGTAAAGTATAACAATTTTCAGTTTGGGTGAACTATCACTTTAAATCCTACATGAAATTGGTGACTGAGCATCCCAGGTCTGCTCACCTCTTCAATAAACTCTTCTGATAAACCACTAAAACTGAACATGATGTTCAAAATTTGTCTGTGAATGACCAGCTCTTTCAAAAAGAGAAGTGTTTTAGATAGCATTGAGCCATTCAGTGACTGAGGACCTTGTGTAGAATAAGTAGTTCACAATGGGTACAGTACAAAGGATACTACAAGGTCAGTTCTGTGCATCCTTCATTTCACTAGATTTGCAAAAGACAACATTTCCAAAGCTATAGTAGCGTCATTCAAATACTAGTATCCCAGTAAGCTGCATTCAAGGTTTTGTCAGTTATAAATGCAAACCAGCGCTCGGGTGGAACTGAGAAAATGTGCCCTTGTGTCAACCACCTTAATATAATTGCACCGAGGAAACAGCCAGCTGCAATAACATTCCAGATGACATGACATTTGGTGAAAAACTAAAGTAAATATGATGTTTGCTGCATTTCTCATGTTTTCATACAGAAAGATGCATCATGTCAAGGAGCAGAATGTAAATCATTGCCATCTACAGGTTTTTTTATCCTTTTATTTGTTTTGTGCCAACTTTCCTGTAAGTTAATGCATAACCAATTAATACTGGTGCAACCTTTTCCTTGCCCTTAATATGTATATCCACACAAAAGCATCATGGGTAATGCTTGGCTTCTAATTCCAAGCAAAGTGGATGTGTCTTGGCATTTCATGTCTTTCTCTGCATACAGAAAACACACCCAGGTGATCGCTGTGCAAATGGGGAAAATGTCAGCAAGGGACAAAGGCCTTCACACGTACTGCTTCTGCATGCCGATTCATATGTGGTTATCACAAGCAGAAAAGCCAACGAGAGCCACAGCAAAAGACATGCAGGATATTATTACACCTACAGATTAATTTGCCTACACATACAGTACTGGATATTTGTTGATATATTGCATGTTAAAGAGCTTATGCTTCACTAGTGACAGACCCTTATAGAGACCAGAATGATTAGCAGACAGTTTTTGGCATTGCATAAAGCACATTTTCGGTGTTTCGGAGTCATTTTGTAAATGACTCATTTGCAATAATTAACTGGCATTTTATCTATCACATTAATGCATTAATGCATTCAATTAATTAAATGTTTATTACCGTTAATGTATTTATCTAATTTGACATTATAAATGATTCATTCTGTTTTGTGTGATTTCTAAGAACTGATCAAAACCACGAGCTGATGTGAACAGATTAGAGGTACAGAGCAAATCTCTCTCTCAGACAGAATGTTTAATGAACAAAGACATTTAAATGTAAAATATAAATAAGTTCTATACATACATGTATAAAACATTAACAAACTGTATCAAGTGTATCAAAACGTGTATGTATTTTATGCATATAAATGTTTCGGTCTACATTATACTGGTTATCGTCCACTGTGAAATCTACATTGGCCAACCACTAGTTGTGATGTCATAACCAACAGAATTTTAGAATTTATTTTGAAATACTACAGAACTTTTCTGAACAGATTTTAAAATATTTAATAAATATTTATTAAGTTGGTTTGTTCCTAAAACAACAAACTCACTTCTTTGGCATAGACGCATGACAAATGAAGAAAATCGAGAGTTTGAAGAAAAAAAAAAAAAGTTTGATGTCCTCCAACTGGATGGATTCACAGTCTGAAGTGTAAAAAATTAAAAATAAAAAGAGGAGTCTGTGCCCATTACTGTGTGATTTTCTGTGAAATCTGTCAACTTCGACTGCCCAAAATATGCAGACTGGTTGTGATCACTACTGATCATATGATTTGCTAATTACTAGTTTAGAGGCTGTCCAAAGAAGGATTTTCCCCCAAATCAAAACCATAGTCAAGGAAGACGCTCCCGTATGATGTATTCACTGTTTCCTGCTCTCTCTGCTCTCGTTCCTGTAGGCTTATTTCAGTCTGCTCTTCAAATGATAGGCACAAAGTATCCTTAGCATGCACCCGGTGACAACACACTCCGATATAAGATGCTCAGCAGCAATGTGATTGGTGCCGGGCTTGTTAGAAGCACAGCCAAAGCCCTGAGGGGCTGAAAGCTAGAGAATAGAGATGGAGGCCATAAAACTGGTGTGTCGGCTTCAGGAACCAAAAAAAGCACATATTTCCTCTTACATGTCCTCCTTCTCTCCACCTTTTTTCCAGCTCTATCACATTTTATTCAGATCCACTTTACTATGGTGTTGTCTTCATCTCTTCTCTGCTGTCTTCTGGGAAAGTAGGCAATAAATCAGGTTACATATTACATAACCACATGGATGTAGTATTTTTTTATGCGAATGACCCCTGAACCCATATAAGGGTTCTCATGGCTCATATCAAAACAAATTCTTTCACAGACCACAGAAGATTTTTAGTAGGCTTAATTTTTTCATTCACAGCTTTGGATTGGTTATCCTCCTATCTGTATGACAGGAGATTTTCTGTGTATCAGATTCCTGTTGTGTGCCACAAGGCTCTGTGCTCAGCCCTCTGTTGTTCAGCCTGTATATGCTTCCTCTTGGCAATATTATTAACAGTTTTAAAATAATATCTTATCATTGCTATGCCATATGACATTCAGTTATACTTTTCGTTTAGTCCTGATAGTCTAGATAAACTGTCTGTTCTGCAACTCTTTTTTTTTTTTCTTTAAAGAAACACTTTTTTGTCTCCATTAACAAATGGATGGCAGACAGTTTTCTACAACTTAATAACAATAAAACTGAGATGATGATCTTTGCCCCTGACAATATTATGCCTAAGATTAAGCAGGCTATGGGGGTTTAGCATTCTCTGACCGCAGTGACATAGGAAACATGGGTGTCATCTTTGACAGAGCTATAGGTTTTAACAGTCATGTAAAGTCTGTAGTTTGTTCATGTTTTTTCCATCTCAGGAACATTGCTCAGATAAGATCTTTGGTCTCAAAAAAAGAGATGGAGATGCTTCTTCATGCCTTTATCTCATCACGATTGGATTATTGCAATGTTCTGTAAACTTGTTTGAACAAATCTTCTATGGAGTGCAGCTGCAAGGCTTTTGACTGGTTCCGGCAAGAGGTCCCACATTACTCCTGTACTTAAGGACATTCATTGGCTTCCTATTGCTTTTAGAAAGCAGTTTAAAACTTGAGTTATTACTTACAGAGCCTTGCATGGTCAGACACCCTCCTATATTCAGGATTATTACTTGCACACTCTCCTGGTCGGTCCTTAAGGTCTTCTGACCTGGTCCTTTTAACTATTCCTAGAACATGTCTTGAGACAAAAGGTGGACATGCTTTCGGTGCTGTGGCTCCGAGGCTCTGGAACTCTCTCTCTCTCTAACACTGAGAACTTTGGGTTCTGTAGAGTCTTTTAAAAGACACATAAAGACACACCTCTTTGGACAAGCTTTTAATTAACAGTATGGTTAGGTTGCTATTAAATTTCTGTGATATTTGGTATCTAATTTGTTTTGATTTTATGTTTTATTGTATATTTAATTGCATGTATGTTTGACTTGTTTTACTGATATCATTGTAAATCACTTTGTGACTCTTTGTCTGTGAAAGGTGCTATATAAATAAATTTTACTTGCTTGCTTAGTTACTAGTGTGCATTTTGATCTTTTTAAGCTTTTAATCCAAAATAGCTTTCGGTGTATTGATGCTACGCATCTCCAGCTTAATTTACTGAGGCTGTAAAGAAAATTTTGTTTCATTTGACATCATCTTGAAAGTTAAGGACACTTCCACAAGTATAACCTTCAGTACAATCATATTATAACATTATCTCCATAATAAACAGGCTAATTTTTTAAACACATTATTTCTTATTTAAAGGAATAATCAGGGTTCAGTAAAAGTGAAGCTCAGTAGACAGCATTTGTTGCATAATACTGATTATCACAACAATTAATTTCACTTTTCCATCTTTAAAAAAAAAATAAATAAATAAAAATAAACTGGGTTACAGTAAAGCACTTATAGTGGAAGTAAATGGGTTAAATCTCTAAACATTAAAATACTCATGGTTTCAATTATAGCCACAAAATGTAAACAATATGTGCTGTTGTGAATTTAGTTGGAGAAAAATATCCTTTGTGTCAAATTATATCTAGTTTTAAAACTCTGTCAATATGTCAACTCTAAAATGACAGTAAAACCTGATTTTGGATATTTTTAAATCCTACATAAATTGGCCCCATTCACTTCAATTATAAATGCCTTTTTTTACTTAAATAATTTGAAGCCAAAATAACTGATCAACATTATGACACAAATGCTGCTGACTGAGCTTAACTTGTACTGAACCAAGAATATCACACAATCCCATCTTCACCTATACTGTTGTAGACCATTTTACCACCAGACGGCACCCATCGGCTAAAGGTAAATCTGTCTGTAGCTCGATCCATCTGGTGTTGTGCTGTGGATGTGATGGAGATACATTGGACAAAGGATGCTACCATTTACCCACTTACAAACTGCACAAGGTTCACATCAGTCCACATGAGACAGTTGAAATAGATGGCAAATGTTTAACACCAACTGTTCTTCACATCTGTCGAGCATGAACCACTGAGTTGCAGATACATTTCATATGGCAGCATAAGAAGAATATGCATCAAACTGGAAAAGAAAACTGGCTCTTAAATCATTAGCAAGTAATATAGCTCAACAATAAGAATGATTCAATGACCCAGGGCCAGAGTGAGAATTTAAGGCCAGTTAACAGAACAGTTACTTACTCCTTCATCCCAGTGCTGTGCTGCCATTGAAAATTATACATCCATTGATCTTGTAGATCCATTTGTATGCCTTGAAAACTCAAACATTTGGTTTTCTGTGATGTGTTCAACATTGGTGTTGCATATTCTGCTAATTTGTTTCCAAGATAATGTTATCCAGCTGGATATCACTGTAGAAATATGAATATTTCTAGCAAAAAAGTAAATAAATGAATAAAAAAGGCATTGCTAAAAATTATTATTTTGTGGTGTAACATAAACTGTTAGCAAGACAAGTAAAAATGGCCGACAGAAAACAATCTTTTTTGCTGAACCTTGTATTTTTTCCCAGTCTATAGCTGTGAGTACAGAGTACTACTAGACAATATATCATGTCCCTTACAGGAAATATTGATTACATAGACATAAAATGAGGTTAAATGCTTTTAAATCCATTCATTTTTGTCTTCACTTGTTCATTTCAATTGTCTCACAAGTGTGACAAATGATTTGTTTCAAAGTATGAGGTCATAAAAACTGAATGAATAATTACAAAAATGCTGCATAAAGTAGCTTTAGTTCAGCGGATCACACTGCAGAATATGTCAGCTTCCTCAGACGTATTTCAGGTCAACTACCCACATGTGTATCAGGACTGTCGTACACAGCATAAGCACTAACAATGGACTATGTGCAAAAATAGACCATGCAAAGACAATAGACAATGCTCTGGGTGCAGTAAAGCTGTCAGGTCTAATGGATGTAACAATCTAACAGATGTTCCAAACAAAACCAGCATTAGAGCATAAACCTTTACAGAAAATAAACTGAGTTACACATTTTGTGGTTTTGAATTGCTAGATCTTTAGCGAAAATACACAGATCGTAATTGATCGGAAAAAAAAAGAAAAAAAAAAGTGAACAGTGAACTTTCACAGCAGTGAACAATACGAGGCAATGAATCTTTAGTAATTAGTTAAATGAAGAACTTGCAAATGAACTGTAACCTATAGTAGTTCATATTTTTTAAGACTTTGAGCATCATCTATGATCATCAGTCGCAGATCACAAAATGCCATTGTTTTCTAAGACAAAACCATTTCCTAGAGATTGTTTTGCTGGCTTACACAGGGCATCAGACTACGCCTAAAACAGTCACATTTGCAACCAAAAATATTAATTTATGAGTGATATTTTTGCTGAGATTGCCACTGGCGACTATATAAATTAACATGTTATGACTAGAAATGCCTTTTTTCCTACTTATTTTGCAATCACATCTTTTGTTATGTTGACGTAATAACCTGAGACGATGCGCATCAAAGCTTTAGTGGGAAAAAAAAAGAAACTTTCAAACAGTCCTAATCTCTGCCAAATGCAGCATTGATGGCACACCTGCTCCAGGCAGCTCCAGTTGTGCAGCATGAAAAAAACTGAAAATGACGGAGACGTGCAAAGTAAAAGTGCAGACATTAGTGTCTACTTCGTGCACAACTTGAACAAACTACAACAGGTAAAGCTGTCAGCTGTGTAGACATTAACAATATTGTTAACCATTCTTGTTTATAATCGATACTTATAAGGCTTCTTGTTATCATAAAAAATAATTTGGTGCCTAATTTTGTTTCTAATAGGAGCCAATGGCTGCTTAAGTGTATTTGTTTTTTTTTTTAGTGCAGAGCCCTGTTACATAAGACATTAAAGTCATCTACTGTAGCAGATACTGCTTTTCATTTGTGTGGATCTGTGGCCTTGAGGTAAACCAAAAATATTCCTGCTACAAATTACTACAAGTTCCTTTCATAATACAGCATTTAGATAAGTCTTCTGATTACATTTTCCGTGAGCAATTAGTAATTTGTACTGGAATATATTTTTAAAGTGACCCTCGCTTCTCTGAAACACAGACTGTGGCGCAATGATTATATCTATAATTGTTGTTGTTATTAGTTGGTGTCACAACAGAATAAACAACAGTGTGTGTCTGTGTGATGGACTGTCATTTTGCCACTGAGTTGCATGCACTAACTCTCACCTCGCAATCAACACTAATCAATTCAGCCTGGAGAAAAGGCTGTTTTTAATCAAAAGTACCAACAAGGAAAGACAAGAGAGGAAGAAAGAAAACTTTGACAAGGCTAATTTAGACTAAAACTCCCTTCTGCTTTGCCAGTTTTGTTTTTCATAATGCATTAAACACATTTCATAACCACAGACTTCAAAATACAGTACTTTCCACATTACAGTTTATATTTGCTATCGCTCTAGAATTATATCACTAACCCCCAGTTTCACAGACAAGGCTTAAGCCTAGTCCTATACTAAAATGTAAGTCTGAGCTGTTTCAACTAAAAGAAACTTGCACTGACTGATCTTAAAATATATCAGTGCCTTTGTTTTGTCTCAAAATGCACACCAGTATTTTTTATTTTTTTTCTAAGCATGTTTAGAAAAAAATGCTTAAATGCCTTAATTGAACTATGATCTAATCCTGGCTTAGTCAAAGCCTTGTCTGTGAAACCAGGCCTAAGTGTCTCAATTCATATAATCTAACAGCAACTGTAAGGCACAAAAGCACATAGCGCAGCGTGCACAGGATTGATATGGCATTTAATGGCAAAGAGTGCACAATCAAACAAACGCTTTTCTAAATTTAGATCTTCAGATCTTTTCAGAAAATTTAAGATTAAATTAAGAACACTTTATGATGTCAATGACCTCATTCACCTCTTAGTAAAAAAAAAAAAAAAAAAAAAAAAAAAATGGAGTCAGCAGGGCAATTTATCGTTGTATATTTCTTAGCGGAAATGCACCACTGAAAATGCCTCATGAACGTCTACTTGATTAAAAGCACAATCAACAGCTCTCTACTAAAGCCATATACTCTGCCCAACAATACATGAATTTAAATTGTTTGTCTGTATGTCTAACTGACTCATTGCTAAGCTCTTCAGCCCTTGGCTACGGTGTCTTGCTCTGACAAGACAAACATCCCACAGGAACTTCAGAAAGTTTTTTATAAACATTGTGATTCTCAGTAAAATAATATATATATATATATATATATATATATATATATACACACACACACACACAACACATATATATATATATATATATATATATATATATATATATATATATATATATATATATATATATATATATATATACACATACATATATATACATTATATATATATATATATATATATATATATATATATATATATACATATATATACATTATATATATATATATATGAATTAAATTAATATATATATAGCATTCCATTGAGGGTTAGTTATAGGTGCTGACCTTCACGACTTTCAAGTTTTAAAATCGTAGAAATTCATACCAAATCACCAACACCAAAATTCTTATGAAATTTATGTAATTTAATGTTAAAATTTATAATTATACACATTAATTAAATTAACCTAGATAATTATTGTGATTGATAATAATTAAATAATTATTAATTATTGTTAGTTTGTGATAAAGAAACTGGAATACAGAAAAAAAAAAGGACACGTCAGCAAATGTGAACACAGCAAACGATTGACAGGAAGAGAGTGTTTCTGAATGCATTTTATTTTTGGCCCTTTACGATTTTTATATGATAGTAGATGAAAGGGTTGTGAATGACATGACAAACACATCGCTCAACATGTCAGAGCACATGCACGGACTGTTAGGCCACAGCTCTGAGTGGACTGAGCAGTCCTGAAAGTTTTTATGTTAGATGAAGTGTGACTGTGAAGAGGAGCCCTGAAGCACTTCAGGAGTGATGGCCAGAGCACAGGATGTTTCATTATCCTGCATGACAGTCTGTGGCCTGTTTCTTAGGATATCCAGAACATTGTTGTACAAAATAAAAACCAAACTTCTGATGTGGAAGAGAATACAAACATGAACTCCATTAACACCAGACATGTTCCTGTGTTACATCTACAGGGTGTCAGGGTGACATTTTTTTGAGGTGTTCCTGAATTTGAACTGCAGTGGAAAACCGGATGCAGAATTGCACTTTGAATATGAATGTGAGGAAACAGAATTCAAATGAATTAAAATATTAAGAAATTAATTTAACTGTTATAGACTGAACGATAGATATAAACAATGATAGAAACATAGATATAACGATAGATATAACAATAATTGTAGTGATGAACAGATTTAACAATTGATTAATACGGATAGTATGACAGAACAGTAAATAAAATGATAGATCAATAGCTATAACAAAATATATTTAACAATAAAATGACAAATAAACAGACAAACAGATAAAATGATAGATAGATAGATAGATAGATAGATACTGTAGATAGATACTGTAGATAGATAGATAGATACTGTAGATAGATAGATAGATAGATACTGTAGATAGATAGATAGATAGATAGATAGATAGATAGATAGATAGATAGATAGATAGATAGATAGATAGATAGATAGATAGATAGATAGATAGATAGATAGATAGATAGATAGATAGGTGACTGCTTAAAGCAATTGAAGGGGAGAGGAGTTGGCTGAGCAGGGATTGTGTTAATATCCTGATGTCTTCAAATAAATGCATAGAACTGATTAAATCGCATGGAATATCAGGGTCATCTGCACTTGTTCTATCCGGCGACAGACAGAGGAAAATTTCTCTATTTACAAACTGCAGACTGACAAACACAAGCAGCATCAATGGAGATATGAGAGACGCTTCGTTTAAGCGTGGGAGACGCTCTCCAGCTGGCCATCAGAGCGCTGATGCTGCATGGCGCGTGGCGAGTCGTTTACATAAGGTAAACACTGACTCATCGGCTAATAAAATATGAAGTTGTGCAGTAATTCCAGAATACATGGAAAAAAAAAATGGATATTGTTGAGTGAATTAATGACATTCTAAACGCAGGTTCGGGAGGAGCCTAATCAACCACTAATTAACATTAACCATCAGGACTGGATTGGCAGGCGAACTCGTATCTCTTTGGGAAAATAACAAATCTGAATCATACTGTAGGTGTGTGTTTACATTTTATATCCACTAAAAATGAGGAAAGTCTGGCGTCATGTCATCATTACCAGGTGTACACAAGTGGCCACGTCTCCTCCACTCCCATTACTATCAGCATCAGGAGAGGGATGACATCATATGCAGTTTCTATTGTACAATCATCCTCTTTGGGATTTCTTTCCAGACACCTGCTCCCATCTAAATTGTGCTTTCTAATTGGGCGAGGGCCTGCTGTGGCTGGCAGGTTCAAGCTGATTGGATTGGAGATTTCTCCTCCTGGCTCCTCAGAGCAGCTGTAATTAGGTTCCTCCTTCATTAACTGCCTCTTTCTCCCTGCAGAAGCCCTGAAAACGTAGACACTCCAGCTGCCCGAGTAATGAATACTACACCACTCACTGTTCATTTTTCCACATGAGACTACATTTGCTCCCATGGACTTTTACATTTAACACTGGTGTGTAACCCATAAACAACACACAAAGTCTGTAGAGAAGCCGTGACAAAGGAAATTAAATTTTAGCAAACCATAAGTCATGATTAAAGGTATCATTCATGTTTGTAGCACAAACAGCGCACAATGATTTGCACGCTGAAGTTTAATACTTAGGGTTAAGGGTTTGTTCCATAGTAAGTGATGCTTGGCAAGAACCAATAAAAATATTGCCAACCTCTACAGGATGCATACAGTGGATGAATTCTTTTGCTAAGCCCTATTACTTTTGCAGATCACTCAACATCACCTAGTTCTGCCAAATGACACCCGTAACTTGCTGTTTCTGAAAATAAACACAGCTATTCAGTAGTAACATGATGTGATAATATATTACGTGGGACTGCAGTGCACGCTAGAAAGACGATAAATTGCCCTGAATCACATATGGGTCATTTCCTCTGCGAGACATCGCTTTATGGATTATATAAAAGGTGACAGTTTTAGGCTTACCTAACAACTCATCCAACGAGCAGCGTTAAGAATAATTTCGATCTGTTGGTTTGATGCGCCTCACCGATGCAAAGGTTTGAATTCAATTTTGCCTTAAAGGAATGTTCCGGACAAGTTTAAGACAAGTTAAACTCCTTTGACCGCATTTGTGGCATAATATCAATTACCACACACAATTATTTCAACTCACTCCTCAATTTAAAAGTATATAAAAGTATATCTGTATGGCATAATATGTGTTAGCATGAAAGTAACATCATAAGCTGTTACTGTATACAACCAGTCTTCAATGTCATGACTATATAAAGTGGGTAAACCTGATAACTGATAAATCCACCTAAACAAGTCTTACATCACATGGTGATTCTGAAATTCTTTTTTTTCCCTTCTTGAAACAATCAGTGCTTATACAAAAAAATGTTTCATATTTCTTCTTTTTAATGGTACAAAACATTTTTGTAGGAGCATAAAATGAGAGACAAGTTAAAATGTTGTCAATTGAGCTTAAACTTGTAACATTCTTTTTAATTCAATTAAATTTGTTTTAACTATTAAAAGTAATACTGGCTTTTGGTTAAAATTGAATCTTGATTTAATGAATCAGGAACGTGAGGGTGCTCTGAAACAAAAAAACACTACACAGGTACCAAACAAGGATAACAGAATGTAATAATGAAGCTAAACGGAAACAATTTCACAGTGAGAAAGTCTTCCTGATTGCTGGAGGGATCAATGTCTTGCTTACGCAACAAAAGATTAGCAACCTCCAAAGCAAAACGTTGAAAAGCAGAATGTTGATCGAGGACCGGATGCTCTGAACACACTCAGATGAGCAAAATATATTCCTCTTTTCTTTTCTTTTTTTCAGAAGACAGACTGTGCAGATGAACCAAGCAGATATTTAAACTGCTTCGTGATGACTCCGTTGAAAGGGGCAGCACCCAATTAACAGCAATGAGAGAACATTTCTCTATTGAATTTTAATGAAGCTTAATTCCAATAAACATTTTTCCCCACAGCAGCCTTTTAGCAATAGTGATCTGCGACAGAAGGAACAGCTACAGTTTCACAGTCTATATTTCTACCTTTCTCATTCAGCACAGGTAGTAATTAATGAGATTTAAATGTGCTTCCTATGTCTTGCTACGCACATTTGTGAGGAAAAGCTGAAAAGCTCTTTGTTAGTCTGAATGTAATGACATAAAAAGATACTAGACTGGATAACAATGATCTGCTTTCATTTGTCTTGGGTTAGACAAAGTAGACGGCACTTATAATTTGACACAAACAAAAACAAGGATGAGGGACAAAATTATGTTTTTTTTGCAGTATGGTCCTTGGTCTGACTGTACTGTTGCGGACAGTGTTTCTGCTTTTGTCTGCGCTGTTTTATCTGGCTTTAAATTGGTTCAAATCAGTCATTTGTGTTCTTCGTTGAAATCAAGTGCTTCACGCTGGATCTCACAGCGCTGTTTAGAGCTTGTGCGACACAGACCCATTGTCCAAATACCCGCACACTTATATGGGACACACTTATAGTTTTGTAAAAATGCAAATGTTTACAGAGCTTTATTTTTATTTTCAATAATTTGCTTTTAAAATCAACTTCTAAATGTCAGTTCAGTAGTCCCTTTAACAGATGACACTATTTAATTTTGTGGTGCTTATAATTAAGTGATAAAAAGCAGCTGCAAATGTTGTACAAAATAATTATCACCACTACTCATTTGCACCAATAAAATGTGAAACTCTTTGTTTTACTACCAAAGTATATGTAATATCTAACTATTATGTAAGGAATAACTGACGATGAGCCGTTGAATTATTAGAAAAATAATGCACACCCGGGGTGGTGGCGAGGCTACGATGCAAAGCGGAGTTTAATTATTCTGCTTATACTAGGGTTCCCACACCTCAAGTCATCGATCAGATGATATATTTACAGGGATTCGTACGGATTTTGTACTTAAATCGCTATTGTGAGTAGGATTAAATCGTCTGTCATGTTGTATTTTTTGTTAGTCCTGTGTGCTGTATAGGTACTGTATGCTAATTTCCGTTATTACAGTTAACTATGCAAAGTGATTTGGAACTGTAATGCGGTCAGGAGAGCTGCCTGGAATTACGTTCGCCGTGTGTTTCCCTGAAAAATAATTGCACACCTCAGAACATTCGTCAGCCAATCAGATTCAAGCATTCAACGGTCCCGTAGTATAATAATATTTAACATACATTGGAAAGGTTTCTGTGAACTCTCGCGAGATCTTGTCAAAAAGTCTCACAATTTTTTTCCATAGTGTGGACTTAGTGTCCATTAAGGGCACTGTGGCACATACAGTATATGCTTTCGGCGCATAAACATTATATCGAACATTTATCAAACTAATTTTGATAAATCAGCCCTAATTGACTGTAAATATCATTCTATTTTGATAATAAGTAAACTTGCTTCTAAAAACACTAACATTTAACAAAAATTAAATTGACCAAGAATAAATTAAACTGCATTATTTTAATTATATAGCTTTAATGTTCACCCAAAAATGAAAATTGTCTCATTATTTACTCACCCTTACTAGGGTTGTAAAGAGCCAGAAAGCTTCTGGTAAATTTCTGGAAACTTCCTGAAAATTTCCAAAAAATCCTGGAAAGTTTACAAAAATCCCTGAAAATTTCCAGAAATGTTCTGCCCCCTTCCAACCCTAACCCTTATACACCCCAAAGTTTTGGTTTGCATAGACTTCCATATTATGAACAAAAAAATACAATAGAAGTCAATGTAATTCAACCAAAAGTGTTATTCGGTTACAAAAATTCTTCTTTATTGTGACACACACAAGAAACAAAGTCATACAGGCTTGGAATGGCGTGAGGGTGAGTAAATGATATTTAGTTTTGGTTGGACTATTCCTTGAAGCTTCACAACCCATGAGTTTTCTGTCCACTAAAAATTTCTGAAAACAACTATTTGTCACTTGAATTCCCAGGAACACAAAAGCCTCTTCTTTTTTTTTCTTGTATGTCAAAGTAAATACTCTTGACTTTCACATTAATTCAGGTTTTCCTACAGCAAGAAAGTGCAGTAGGTTTCAATACAATTGTGAACCATTCAAGGCCCTACTGGAGTCTGAGGCGGTTTAGGTGCTGATGCAAATTCCTGACTACATCTCTTTGTTCGCTGGCAGCCGATTCATTTTCCAACATTCCTAATCCAGCCAGCTTCTTTATTTTTCCTGGCAGCTGCTACTCCTGTAATGTCCCTCAGTCGGAGGGAAAGCACAATACTCTATAGGAGAGAAGACAGATAAAATGAAGAAAAAGGAGAGACGGGTGAGTTAGTGCCTTTAATTTGTTTCTGTGGAATCTTATACTGGTGGAGCTCTGTTAGAATCATCACTGTGTATTGCAGCTGATCACATGCAGGCCAAATCAAAACCAGGTGCGCTCATCGAAGTGTTCAGCATCACCTCTTCAGCCCGAAGCTGGGCGGCAGAGGGTGTTTACAAAAGCTCCGCTCTTTTCTCTGGCCCTCTCCTCCCATCCTTCAACTTTCCCCTCCCCTTTCCCCTTTAAACCCAATGTCCTGGATATTTGCTCACGGAAGTAAAGCGAATAGAAATAGTATTTCTTGGCAAAAAGCAGACTTTAACATGGCATGTCTACCAGTGTGCTTAAATCAAAACCAGATGACATACACATATAAAATAAATGAGAGCTGATTAAGTACAGGTTGGAGCCGTGTAGGTGGATATTTTACTGCTTGTATTATGGCTAGTGTACTCTAACAAGAGCAATTTATTTAAAAAAATGAGTTTTTTTTAGAAAACTAGTGTCTCAAACTTGCATTGATACCCTTGCACTAAATGTGTGTTATGTTTTAACCACTACTAGCAAGTGTTTCATTGTTTGAGGACAGTGTTTAAATACTCTTGTACTTACAAGGATATTGTTAATTGTTTTACCAGAATAATTCTCCTCACCTCTTCCCTGAGCCACAAAAAAACAGCTTCAGATTTGGGTAAATTGACAGGTTTCGAAGAAGCCTCTGTGCTTTCAGAGCACAGTTTATAAAATGTCGCTAGCTTAAATTTATTTAGAGGTTTCAGGTCCTACTGAAATGCATGAAATGAACATAAACTTAAAATGGACTGTACTTTTCTTTCTCAATGCACGTTCCTGTTCTTAATGCGCGATTCATCATTGCATGTTAATCCCAAGAAAACAAAGATATTACTGATAAAATCAAATTCCTTTCTGCATTTTTCTTGTTATTAAGTTGTTGTTGTCTTTTTCACCACAAAAGCAAAACTGTTTACTGTGTTTCATGACCTTAAAGACATGGAACTGCATTAACAATACATTTAACTTCAGCAGAAAATAAATGTAAGGCTGGATCAAACATGTTAAGTTACAATATTATTCATTAACATTATCCAAAATAATTACAGAAGCAAATGAGAATTTGAGGGAAAACATTTTAGAACAACAATAGCACTGACATTACAGTATTTACTTCTTAAATCTGTTTGGAAGCCTGGAGATAAAGATTGTTTGCACTTTACAGTTGTAACTGAATATTGGTTGAATATTGGTCTTTATCATCTTGCTGCCAGAGTGCACCATCAGAAAGTTGTCAGACTAAAACTAATCCCATAAAACCACAGCCTGTTTCCAGTCCAATATTTCATTTTTTATGTTGAGAGACATGCCATTAAAAGCTCATCAAAAGTAATTCGATAGATTCAACTTGAACAGATTACATGCAGTTCTCTTTATGCTGGTGTATTTCTCATCAGATTCCAGACAGATGCCACTGCCTTGTCATGCATTTGAATTCATCTCCATGAGCTTTTCTGTGCCTGCACATTTAAAGGAAATAGCCAAGCATGTACTTGAACATTAACGAGTAGTTTGCCTTGGCAAAACAGTATGCCCCTGTTTGTAAACAAGTCCTTATCTGCACATTTTATGATCCTTGTGAGTTGATCTGACTGTGAAATGTCTCTCGCGCCCGGGTGCATCAGCTCAAACGCAGCAGAACGGTTCTGGATGGCTTGCTGGATAAGATGCATTTACATCGTCAAGAGTCTGACAGTAATAATCTGGTCTGTCTGAAAAGTGATGTTCACACACAGGTGTTCGACTCGATCCCAGCAGTGAGGGTGTCGAAAAAACAGGCCTTCCTAAATGAGCCCAGATATAGAGAGGAATTCACCAGAGAGAGGAATTTTAAGAAAGCAAGGGAAATGCAAATTAATTTCCAGCGAGACAACGGGAGACAGTAGGGCGCCGGATGTACGGGCCTCCCCCATAATTTCCCACTCTCTGGGTCTGATTCATCTCCTGTTAGTGCAGTCCACTACCTAAACGCAGTCAAAACACTGTTATTGCCGAGCGCACAAACACATTGATTTCAGACACAACGTTTGCACTCTATTCATCTAAAAAAACATCCACATTCTCACTATGTGATCAATATACAGAACACGAGTTTAAAGGTTAATACAAAAAACAAATTACAATTCACACAGACACTAGGACTGCACAATGTTGGGTCTGAGAAAAATTGTGATTGCAATTTAAAAGCTTAAACAAAAAATAAATAAATAAAAATAAAATAAAATCCAGGTTTACTGCTTGCTTGTGGGGCTGCACAATTTGGCCATTACAAATCAATAAATAAGAATAATAATAATTACTAAATCAAAATATAAAAATACTAAATACAAATATTAATTATTAAATAACAAAGAAATATTACTATTGTAATATTTTACTGTAATGAAAAATTATATAATGTATAAAAATTATATAATATATATATTTTACATAATTGACCATATTTGCATAATTGACCAAATTATTCTTTATTTTAAAAGGGACAGTGCATATTAATTAACATGAGCAAGTCCATACAGGCTAAATATATTACAAATGTAAAATTGTAATACTAATATTTATGGCTTTCTTAATTTCATCATTTGAATCTAAATCAAAAAGACTGACTTAACCAAACAAACAAATAAAATCATGCAGCCATAATCTCCACATTTCTAAAGGGTTTCAATCCTCACATCGTTCCAGATCTGTATGACATTCTTTCTTCTGCAAAATATATTCTAAACAATGTGTTTTTTTTTTTCCCATTCAGTAAAAATCAGAGGGGTTCAATGTTGTCCGACTCCCTTCAAAACATCTTTTGTGCTTCACAGAAGAAAATAAGTCTCAATTGAATCAAGTGAAATCAATTGCAAGAATCACTGTGTTCTTGGCAGTGATTCAGTTCCCTACAGTTATCACAAACATCGAGCTGATCCAAAGTATGCTTTCCCTGTCCTCTTCATGACTGTCCAATCGAAAAAACAACCCCAAGCAAATTAACCTCGTTTCAACTTATTCTGCGCTTTTTACATTTTTATTTGTTATCGCTTGCTAAAAATCTACAGTAACTCTTGCCAAAGTCATGTTAAGAATTCACATTCATCCTCGGGCTACAATTGAGCACAGTCTAGACTGCATTAAGGAGTCTGTGTGGTTGAGAGACAATTAAACAGTTCTTGGCTTCAGTTCACTGAAATGCAGACCCTTTTGTGTGAAGCTGAGGTGTTTATCATCTGTATAAGTAGATTTTGAGAAGGTGTCAGGGTGAACTGCAACATGCTTGCTGAGCTTCCACAGTTCTCCTTTGTTTCTGCCTATCTTTTGTTCATGCTTTAAACAATAGAGAGAGAGAGGGAGAGGGAGGGAGAGAAAAAGAAGAGAGAGACACTGCAGGGATTTGTTGGCTGACAGGAATAGACACAGCCAGACACCCGTCATGCAATCTAGCTGTGCACAATCACAAACATACAATGAGCATGTTAAAGTCAACATCAAATCAAAATCGAGGCTGATTACTTTAACTAACATTCCTGGTCTTATTTTGCATGAACTTGTGGTGCACATAATTACAAACTTAACTGTTTATCTTTAAAATCTTGTATCATAACTTGATCAGCCTCTGAAACTGGCTGTGAATCCCCAAAACTCTCACTTACAAACTGCTCGGCTTCATCTTGTTCTGTTTCACCCTTTGTACACGATCCAAACAATTCTCAATGGATAAAATCATTACATGAACTCTTGCACACTCAGCGGATTTATTTTTCAAGCACTCAAAAGTGACTAAAACGCACAACCCTAATATATTCCAGATAGTCTACAGACCATAATTACCCATCCTGGTCTGTTCCCAAGACCACTGAACCAGATTTCTGGCTGTTTGTACAGTTATTCTTGTGTGTCACCTTTTGACTCCTGACCTGCATGTAAAATCATGTTACACATTTAAAGTCTCAAACAGGTGCATGCTTTTTCGACACAATGATGTATTAATGTAGTTTACAGAGCCTCAAAGGAAAATTCAGTGCAAAACAGATGTAAAGACTGCAAAATACACAATTATGCAGGCAGGTATTGCTGTATCTAGCACTACTGTAAATATCTAAAACAGAGGTGTGAAACTTTACAATAAAGGGTCAAAATCAAACTTGACTGAGGGCCGTGGGTGCAAAGTAAATGTTGCATTATATCCAACTAGCGTTCATTTTGTCAGTCTTTTTTTTTTAATTCAAGTCTCAGGCCTGTGTCAAAAGTATCTTTTAGTTATTATCATATTTAGTCAACCTTGTCCTGTTTTTGTTTGGTCAAGTTTTAGCTGACTAAGGCCTGGTTTCACAGACAGGGATTAGGTTAAACCAGAAGGATTAGGCCATTGTTCATATAGGACATTTAAGTATCTTTTATAAACGTGCCTTGGGGGAAAAAAATACATTATTGGTGTGCATCTTGAGACAAAGCAATAGTACTATCATATTTAAGATGTCAGTGCAAGTTTCTTACAGTTAAAACAGAACAGACATGCATTTTTTGTCGTCTCGTCATTGTCTCATTTAAGTCATTGGGGAAAAAGCTTGTCAACATTTTTTTTTTTTGTCATAGTTTTCGTTAACGCAATTAACACTATATCCAACTATATTAAAAAATTTTTTTTTTTTAAATAAAATTCACTAACATTTTTGACATTACAAAGCAAAAACAAAACAAAAAGTGTTAAAAGGAAGATAAAATAGAAATGAAGATGCTCCAGCTGCATGTCGTCCATGTTTTCCATAATCAATGTTCATCACAGGCCAACTCTGCCCATCTCTGATCTAAAAGTAACATAAATATAATCTAATGTTTGACTTACAAAATTACAAAAACAGAGAGCTTTATTTTTGCCCACTCAGATCATTTTGCACCCTGGTAAATCCATCGCAAATGTTCATGGGCTAATAGTGGACTCGGAACATAGTTCAGGCAGATCAGCATCTGTCTATGGAAAATGGAAGCAGTCGCCATCAATATTAAACGTTTTATTTAATTTTCACATTGCTATACATTTTATATCCCAGAGGGGTCGTAAGAAGATTATGTGAGGGAGTAAACTGTTTTCCATGTGTTGGATTATGAAGAACCTTAATTAAATGCACAGAGTCTCTTACTAATACTGGCAGAAATGGACTGCTGTGGTTAAGAAACTACACTGATTTGTGTGCATGGCTCATCAAGGTGTACACAATTAAAGCTGTTCCAGTGTGACGATGTCACTGCAGCAAGTACAGACACTCAAGGACAGACGACATCTCAAAAACCATCGGTAGCATGAAAAGATTTTTTTATGATTGCAAGCAATCACAAAACTTCAGTCATATTCTAGAAATTCTTCATTTAAGTCTACTTTAATCTACTTGGAAACGTGGCCTATGGGTTAGCACACATGTTCAACTGTAAGTCTAAATCCCCTAAATCATCTCATATTTTGCCATTGCCCGTCATATAAACAAGTCAAGTAATGCTCTGAGTGTGTTTTTTTTTTATTACTCACTATATAAACAAACCAAATCTGACTTAAGTTGAACTTCCCTTCACAGAACATCACTTTTTTAACTTGGCATACTGCATGCTTGCCAATGCAACCCATCCTACAGGATCTTCATGAATCTGCAGTCGGCCTCATTACAGCACAGACTTGGCGAGGTGTGAGGAACCTTCATCAATAATGCTCTCTGATCTCTGACCGGGCCACTCCGGCTGTGATGCTCCCTTACGGACAGCTAGACTAACAGTAGAGCAGGCCTGCTGAACTCCATCAGCAGTCTTAAATGGGCCAGAAAATACTTCATGTCCCAAACCGGCTAGCCTGCTAACACTGTGTTAATGCGACATTATTACAGCACAATCGCAGAGAGCTTCCTCAGCATCTACTGCAGTATTTCAGCATGCATCTGGAATATGAAACATTTTTTTGGAATTACAGAAGAGCTTGCTATTTTAGGAACCTGATTTGGTTCCCCTGAAGCATAATGAACAACAATCATTCATAACATGCTGGTTAAACGGTTACGCAACTTTTCTTCATGAATCAGACCTGCACCACGTAGGCTGAAGATCTGTGACAAATAACTACCCAAAATTGTGTGGGCACACACAGAAATAAGAAAGATGTAATATTTTCAGTGGGCAATAATACAGAACTGATTTTATATTTAAAAATCTTACAACAGCCATTTGGCCCTCACATGAGTTAAGTGTCTCTTTGAATGGACATGTAAGTAAGTGGGTGTTGTAAGAAATGTGACAAGACTGAGTAAAATGTATTAAGAACAAGTGACCCAACAAATGACTGTAGAAGATGCACAATTTCTGATACCTTGCGACTGCCCCCTAGTGGCAAAATGTTACACAGTGAACCTGTCATTCATTACATCATTGTAAAGACAGCTCTTCAGAAATTGTTCTTGCGATGAATAAGGGGAAAAGGCTTGCTAAGAATATATGCACACACACACACACACACACACACATATATATTTTAACATAATGAGACAAATATTTCCAGCAAATATAAAACTGCATTGCTAAAAGATAAAAACAGATGGGCGCAGTGAAAATTGAGCAAGTAAAATTCAGAACTACTGGCTTGACTGGACCAAAATTATTTAATCCTGGAGGTGATGAAACTCTACTGTTGTTGCCATCTGAAATTCATTACATGAATATTGTTTAAAATAAATCCTACTAATGAAACTTAAACTCCATCTTCTGCTATTTTATTGTTGGTTTGGTGAAGATGGCGAACTCACATTCCACCAGAGTCTACATACCTCCAGTTCACAAAGAATCTCTGTGTCACTTATAGATTAGACAGCTGTGTTTAGTTTCCCAAGCAAACTAAGACAACATTTACACATGATAGTAAGGTGACATTACAAAATAGCAAAAGCCCAGAAGTAAAAGCCTAAAGCAAACAATACATCCGTAGTGTTAAAATTCAGCGAGGCAGCTAGACTAAAGGGAAAATAAATGGCTTTTAAGGAGGTGGCTGATGCTTAGAGGTCTAATCTGAGGTCCTGGTCATTATGGGAAAGAATAACAGATCGCCATGTGTGTCATTATACAGATGTGGAGCACACAGGCTCATATTGTGCATCTGGGGTTAAGTGCTCACAGGAAGAAAGCCTGGGGCTGTGATACAGAGGCCACTTGTTTTGGCGAGGACTTTAGGTCTGACAGTCCTTCTAGATGGATTCTGGGGCTGGGTGGGGCAGGTTTAATTAAAGGGGCAGAGGAACAGGGGTCAAAAGGAAGTCTATGGTTTAGGTCCCCAGAGGCTTGCAAATCACAGAGACACAATCCAGAGGCTGCTGCAAAGCAGCAATGGAGCTGTTATTATGCACCAGGGGAGATGAGGTGAGGGAGGCTGGGAAAAACATGCAGACGTTGAGGCCAGGCCACTGGTACAACTCCATTCATGAAAACAAGCAAACAGCACATACTGATTTTTTTGTCTTATCCAACTCTCATTGCTGAACTACATGATAAAACATCTATTTTGTTCAGGATATTTACAGGTGGTCCTAACCTAGCCCTAAAGCAATATTTGGTTTCAGTACAAGTTAAACTCAGCTGACAGCATTTGTGGAATAGTATTAATTGCTACAAAAATAGCTTTGACGTGAGGCACTTACAATGGAAGTAAATAGAGACAATATTTGGAGCATTTAAAAGCTAAAAAGCTTAAATAAATACATTTTTCTGTTAAAGCTTGTGTGTTATTTGAGCTGTAAAGTTATAATATTTAGTACAGTCGTTTAGGCACTGTTTTCCATGACAAGTTGTAAAGTTGGATATAACTGTCACCGAACAGGAAAGTGATTCTTCCACTGAACCCAGAATATTCCTTTAAAATGGATTATAATCTGATTATAGGTACGATAAGGTACATGGTGTTCTAAACCACTGCTTTGTTCAAGTCATCTTCACCATGTGTTTCTGTAGACCTTCTACCATTTTAGGTTGGGCATCACAGTGCCCAGGTTTTTCATGTATATTAGGGTTGACTATATAATTCCAGATTAGTGCTAAATCTCCTTACTTTTACTTAGATTTGTGAAGCATGCAAAAGAGTATTGGCAGCTAGGAAAATAAGACCCTATTTCAGATTCACAAAAACACTGAAGGCACAGCCGGTTCCTTTCACATTACATTTTAGGTGAACATCTGTAAGAAATTGATAAAATTCATTTTGCTGGTTAGGTGACCAAAGCGATTAGCAAACATAAATCAGCTATTTGTTGCAGTATCAAGATTCCTTGAAAAGAAGAAACCATCTGCCTATGTAGATACAGAACTGACTTCAGGGCTGTTTCGATAACAAAGAGGGATTGGGTTTCTCATACACACATAACTATCAAGCTTAATGTGCTCGCACCTCTGTCTTATGTCTGACATACAGGACAAAACTACAGTTGTGCACAGACACTTGAAGCTCGATTATGAGAAAATCTGCACATGTGATGCAAAGCAGGCTTTCAGACAAAAAATATTTTCGAAGATAAACAATAAGACGGCAAAGACAGTGAATTCAATCAGTTCAATAACCATAATAAATTAAACTCGACAATCTAAATCTCCAGATCACAGAGGAAGAATATTAAGACAATTGCTGTTCCATCTATTTCAGTTTTGTCATTTCTTCCACGAGTCATTCTTTCCTGTTTTGCCTTAATCCTAAAATGAACCTAAGAACTATCTGGATATTGCCTTATGTTTTTGGTCTGTCTAACTGTGCTCTTCTTTCAGCCTAGTGCAACATTTTTCTGGTTCAAAAGGTCACTAAAAAACATTCACTCTAAAACATTCAGTACCAGGCAAATAGAAGTCTCTATGAACACAATAATAGTAAAAAATTATGAAAAACAATACACTAAAGTCTGATTGACAAAAAAATTGCGTCTTGTAGGCCAGTTCTTTATAGAGAATCAAAATCAATCAGTATAGCCTTTAACGAATAGGTACTTCAATGTAATTTACAGCATTAGTAGAGAGAAAACAAAAGCTTGTGAATGAGCTTCAAACTGAGAAATCTATTCACAAAAGTGCTTCACACCACCAGAGCGACTTCTGCTGCCTTCAAGTGCACCTGGGAAACTTGTACCTCCAAGTGGGGCATTCGATATTGATTCGATTAAGTCATATCGTGAACAATAAACCCAAATAACTACAGTTTAAGTGTTGTCTATCAGCTGTACCTTTAAAATGAATTAAACACAGTAAGTGAAATTAAAATTATTTGCAAAATCATTCACTATAATTTGCTACAGACTTTTTTTCTGCTCACCGATCTCTATAGATTATAGATATATCTATATTCAAATCAACATGCCCCTTCCAACGTCACAACTCAGCAACTTCTGTATCATCAAGAATCATCAAGTTTTCCACTTGCAAACATGACTTGGCTTCGATATTTATGACTCCACTTGAAGGGCACTTTATATTTTACCTTAGGATTGTCTACAGTCTTTCTTTCTGTGCATGTTTCTTTTTTAGTACGTTTTAAATGCCTGAGCTCTTTCACTCTCTGAAATATAGTCTTTCTATCAGCTCCACATTTCTGCCAGAGCAGCATGTTTGCGAGACTTACAGCATACATACAGCTGGCTTCCCTTATATTTAGGTAGCCCATATATTTTTTCTCTCAGCATGCCATATTGTCTCTAAAGGAAGAAAAAGTTTTAAGAGCATAGAAAAGTTCAATGAGTTCTTGGTTTAGTGGGCTTATTAAGAGCAATAGGTGTCAAAATCACACTGTTCCTTATAAGCCCATGTGACTATTTATGGATTTGATAATAGACTATTTTTGGGTGGTGTGGGGGGACTAACTTGAAGTACTAACGTTTTACAAAACTGTAACAAAATTTGAGCAAAATAATAAATACATTTAAAAAATTGACATACCATAAAAGATAATAACTTACCAAATGAAAACTGATTTCTAAAAAATTCTAAAAAGATTTTTTGAAATATAAAAATAAAAGCTAATTCAAAATATGAATAAATAATATAGCCTGGTACATTAATAATACTAAAATAACATTAATAAGAGGCATGCTAAACACTCCACATTGAGAAATTCACATCTGGCTTATTAATACTGTCTCTTAAATTTAACAATCTTACCAATATTCAGACAACTTCATAATATATTTAATAGAAAAGTGACTGTCATAAAAAAAAAAAAACAAAAAAAAACAAAATTACAACAATAAAAAAATAAAAATAAAAAACAATGAAAAATAAACAAAAAAAAAAAGAATATATAAACATATATATAAATATGTATGTATATGTATATATGTATGTATATGTATATATGTGTATATATATATGTGTATATGTATGTATATATATGGGTGTAATATGTATATATAAATATGTATGTATATATATATAGTATATATATATATATATATATATATATATAATATACATATATATAATATATATACATATACACACATATATACATATACACACATATACATATATATACACATATAACATATATACATATATATATATATATCTAGATATATATATATATATACACACACACAATATATACACATGTGTGTATATATATATATTATACACACAGATACACACACATATATATATATATATATATATATATATATATGTGTGTGTGTGTGTGTATATATGTGTGTAATTTATTTATTATATATATATATATATATATATATATATAATATATAATACACATACACAACACACACATATATATATATACATATACATACATTACATACATACATATACATACATACATACATATACATATATACATATATATACATTCTTGTCTCAAGAAGATGGCGGCGCGTCCACACGCAGCGGCTTCTCTCTGTCCCGACAGAACGGTGTTTTCGTGTTTTTTGTCTTGTGAGTCGCAGTGTTTTTGTACGTCGTCATCGCGTCTATCTGTCTTTAAGCGCGCATACAGTCGTGAGTTTCTGGCTGGATGTCGGCAGAGCCGCATTTTTAGAGTTTAAACTCCGCGCACGCGGAACAGCTGCGGGCCCTCGGACTACTCCGGAGGCCTACATCATCACCGACCCCCACTACTGCATCTCGCCCACAGCGGAGGCGCCACAAGCAGCGTGAGAGGAAGCAGAAGAGGGGTTTTTAGAGCGCGAGGTATTCGGGCTAGGCTAACGGCTAACCCACACAAGCTATCTATCCCGGAGGCACCATCGTACTGGCTAACGTACGGAGGTCTTTGGACAATAAACTGGACTACATCCGATTACTACGTTCAACTCAGAGGACTGTAAGAGACTGTTGTGTGTTTGTATTCACCATTCCATTCAGCTCGACCAGCTGACGTGCTATTGAGCAGACAGAGCTCGCGTCGCGGGAGGAAAAACCCGCAGCGGCGGGCTTTGTGTTTACATCAATGCCGCGATGCTGTTGTGATCTGCAAACACTGCTCACCCCTGGTGGAGTTCGTGATTATTAAGTGCCGGCCGTTCTATCTGCCGAGGGAATATACTGCCATACTGCTCGTTTCGGTTTACATTCCCCACCGAACAACAACAACAGCAACAGGAACGATGCACTAAATGAACTGTACCAGCACATCAGTGAGCAGCAGACAGCACACCCCGATGCTTTTCTCATCATAGCTGGGGATTTCAACCATGCTGACTTTAAAGAGTGTGTTTCCAAAAAATACACCAAAACATTAACTTTCAACACGAGGTAATAACATTTTAGACTTTGTTTACACCACACAGAGAGGAGCTTACAAAGCCCTCCCCCTCCCCCCCACCTCGGTGCCTCAGACCACATCACTGTCATGCTAATGCCTGCATACAGACCGCTCGTTAAAAGTCGCTAAAAACAGTTCAGAAACAGATTCAAGTGTGGCCAGAAGGGTCGTCTGACGCTCTTCAGGACTGCTTTAATACAACTGACTGGAATATGTTTAAGCAGGCTGCCACTTACAATAACTCCACTGACCTCCAGGTGTACTCGGAGACTGTCACTGCCTACATCACCAAGTGTATGAGGGATTGTGTAACAGTCACAAAAACCATTACTGTCCGGGCCAACCCAGAAGCCGTGGATGACAGGG